>NC_074708.1:27753765-27865194 GCF_024334085.1 Lutzomyia longipalpis
AGTTTTAAAAATATTTCTCTTCATTGTAAACTATTTCATGATCATTTAAATTGATACCCCCCCATATCTTACACCCGATTGTTCGCTTGCTAGCACAAGCGCATCCTACTCTCACCAAGTCTGACACAACGTACTAAAATATTGTTCTGTGACATTTAGAGTAAATAATAAATGGATGATGAGGAGAATTTTGATGGAAATTCGTTTTATTTTTTTCTAGAATTTTTGTGGTCAAAATGATAATTTAGAGTAGACAAGGGGATGGTTTAACCTCAATTATGTGAAACAAATTCACTTTTTGTTGAGCAAAATGTATGAGGAATTCTTGAGTCTCGATGAATCTCGACCGATTCCCGAGAAACACTTTAACTTTTTTTTTATAATTAATCTTTATTATATAGATAAGTCAATCCGGATGATTAATCGAAAGCTAATTGAATGTAGTTTCGATTGCAAGTGGAATTTTGTAAATTAATCCCTTCGTCTGATCGGTCGACAGATGTTTCACGAAAAGTACTGAATTCCGGGGTTGAGCGCCCCTGGGAGTAGAGTATTTATCAATAATACCTATCTTAATCGATGAAATGTATTATCAACCACCGTTGGCGGATGGCTTGTTTTATTGCTCTAATTCATTAATCTTAATATGTATCTTAATATGTAAAGCTGAAAAGTCTATATATGTTTTTTGGCACATGAACTCCTCCGAAACGGCTGGGCCGATCTTCATGAAATTTGGTATGGGGGTAGATGGGGTCAATACGAGTTGCAAGCGCTATATGGGATTCCGCCCTTCCCCCCTTTATAGCCCCCCACAGAAAAATTGATTTTTTCCCATTTTCTACCTGCTGAAGGGTCAGATAACGGGATTTTTTTATTTTAAAAATTTTTCGGGGTACGTATTATCCATCCCCCCACTAATATAAGCCCCCCTTTTATAGCTCAAAATGGAGTTTGCTCACACGTGATTGGTGGCTCGGGTTGACTAGTAGATTTCTAATTTCTTATCTTCTTTCTTAATAAAGAAAGGTCTGTTTGTTGGTAATCGCATCTGTACAGCTAAGTATATAATTCTACGCCCGATCGCAATGAAATTTGGTACAGAGGCTCCTTATATCAGGCGGTTTTAAATGGCCTACGGCTGCATTCAGGAGACGTAATATTTCCCCTCCAGAGCCCCCTTTCAAATAAAATAATTTTTAGCTAATTTTTGCCAATATTTTAGGAATTCTTTCGATATCATCTCTGTTCATTCCATTTTAATGTATTTTCTATTAGTTTAATATGTTCTGGCACACTCGATTTATGTATACCTAAAATTTTCGCGAAGCGCAACAAATCCCCGCGCAGAGGGGTGAGGTAAATTAAAGCGAAGCGACAATTTACCTCGTCTTTCTACATAAAAGACTTTCGTGTAAAATGTTTAGTAATTCGTACATATATCAGCAGTGCAGATCAGATTCTGATTTGTTTGGGGCGTTTGGTTGGGGTGGCCGTGATTATGGTCGCTTTCAATCCACTGCAGCTAAAGTAAGCTTATTGTGGAGATCAGCAGTGCAAGTGATCTGTTCAATTTTGCCGCCGTGAATTTTAAGTGATTTTGTAAAAAAAATCAATTTTTTTTCTTATTCAGAAATGTAAAAAAATTTTGGCTCTATGTCGCATATTGGGACAGGACCGGTCACACGATGTATTATTGTTCTCCATGTGGAAGAATAGTGAGGACTTTTTTACGGATAGAAATGTATCAATCTCCTGATCAAAACGCTCAACGTGATATAATTGCCCGACGACGGATGGGGCGCACTTTCCGGTTTATGTATTTGAAGCGGCGATCTTTTGGATGAGAGCATGATTGCTCTATACATTGCACCCTTAATTTATTTTTGAGAAATATTCAGGTAAATATTGTAAGATGTACTGGTAAGCTGACCAAGCTTACGAAAGCTGTGTTTCTTTCAGTGTACCAATTTTGTGAGAGAAAACTATTACGCAAATTAATTTAAATACGCGTAAAATCGGGAAAAGTTGAAGTCTTCCCCCACGAAATCTTTAAAATGCCATACCCCGGGACCGGCTCCATAGATTTTCGATTTTGAGCTATCGTTGGAAAGGTCTTAACCTCAACTATAACATATTCAAATATGAAGTAAATCGATAATGGCAAAAAAGATCGATAATGGTAAAAAAAATTTGATTTTGACTTTAGCGCCTCTCGCGGTCATTTCTCAAAGTTGCAATGATCTAGACATTTGTAGGGTTTCACGAAACCTTTCATTTGCGCTTGAGTTGATCAAAATCGGACTTGTAGAACCCGAGATATGACATGCCAACTTTGGAAGGCTATATCTCGAGAACGGATCCATAGATTTTCTTCATTTTCAGCATGGTGATAGATAATATAGTCTTCTACAACATATCAAAAAATGAAAAAAAAATTATGTTGCCGTTTTCGAGATATTCACCGAAAACTCATCGAAAATTTTGTTTTTGATTTTTGGCCCCCTAGCGGTCACTTTTGAAACTTTGGATGTTCTAGAGAGTTGTAGGGTTTGTTGAGAGCTTTTATTTGATCCCGAGTTGATCAAATGAAAAACTAAAATTGCAAGAGAATGGTGATAGACAGAGACTTGCAGTAAACGGCAAAGTTTAAATATTGACCAGAAGACATCCGATTATGATGTTAAATTTTACCTTCCACCTCTGCGTCCGCCATTTTGAATAACCCCTCATACTCATACATGCCTCATACTTGAAAATCGGTGAAGCCCTTTAGTCAATATGGCCACCACAATTTCTCATCGAAAATGGGCTACAACTCGAAAACGGCTTGACCGATTTTGATCAACTAGAAAAATGTATTACTTTACATTTATATTATGTATACATTAAGCGTCGGACTTATCAAGCTCGAGAGATAAAATGCAAATTTTAGAAGGCGATATCTCCGGAACGACAATATATAGATTTTTTTCATTATTGACATGGTGAAATTTTTGTACATAAAACGAAATGCAAGTTGCGTATCACGCCATCTCAGTACCTCTCTTTGTGGTCGACAAGCTCTATTATCTTTATCCCTTTATCATTAGATAGATTAGATATAAATCGTTAATATTAGTTTTGTGCGTACGAAATTATTTGGAAAATTTAAGACGCTTTAATCAAAGATCTTTAAGTGTGAATTAATTTATGAGTATAAGCCTGTACATTGTATTATAGATTTCACGATAAATAGGAAAATTAGATAAGGTTATTAGTCATTCATTCATTCATTTTTTTATAATCATCTCACAGAGAGAGAGAGAGAGAGAGAGAAAGAGAGAGGGAAAGCGAAAGTCTAGCAAGCGCTGTGTGACATCGTATTTTTAATTTTAATTTTTTTAATTTTAATTTAATTTGGAATTTCTTTCAGAGTTATATGGATAGTACAATGAATGAAACGTACGAATCAAATAAAACTTCCGACGTTGGATTTGAATTTCAGAAAGAAATTCTACTTCATCTCGCATTGATGCTTCAGAAGTTAGACTGCAAGAACTTCTCACTGGGTTACGAAGTTAAAGGATATGGCAAATTCGACGACGTAGTCTGTAAATGTGAGATTGATGGAACATCTCATCTCATTTTAATTCAGGCTAAGCACTATGAGAATAAGCTTATCACACCACAGATTCTTTTGGGTAAAAACGAAGATTTCTGTTTATGGGCATATTTTAAGAGTGTTGCAGAAATAAGGAAAAATCATAAAGGAAATGAAAAGCTCAAATTTATCTTCTGGACAACGGCAAAACTTTCAAAGAATATCTGCAAAATTCCTGTTCAAGACTCAGCGTTTGTCCAAGTTTTTAATGGAATCCACAATCTAGAAACAGAAATCAGAAAGTTAGATAGAATAATCTTTGAAAATTTAGACGAAAATGAAAAGTACATCGAACTTAAAACAAATTATGAAAATTTTAACGAAAATTCTAAATATTTTATTGAGAATTTTATTTACGTGTCAGAGTCACCAAATTGTGAAGATCTCAAGGATCTGAATGATATGTTAATTAAAAGAGTATTTAAAATCAGAGAAGAAGCTTATTACAGATTGCTTCGAGATAACATTCTAAATTTTCTCAAAATTGATAAAGAAAAGAAACGTAAATTCTTGACAAGAAGGGATTTTGAAAAACTAATCTCAAATACCATGCTGGACGTTGAATTGCCAAGAATATCAAAAGAATACCCCAGTGAGCTTCCAAAAGCAATTTCCATGGCTCATAATTTTAAAGAAGAATCTTTAGAAATGATTCGCAATATCTTGGAAACAAAGGGTAAAATAGTTCGAGATGAAAGATGCTGTAAATTAAATGCTTTAAAAGTTTTATTTTCCATTCAAAAAAATGATTCGAATCTACTTTTAATTCCAATTTCAAAATTAAATAATCTTTGTTATGAAGCCCTTAAATCTTACGACAGAAGAGTTGTTGTTCTGGTTGACGAAGAAATTGAAACAGGACAGTTGATTGTTAAAGATAATTTAGTATTTGTGGGAAAGATTAAAAAAGAAACTTCTTTCCCTAAATTACCGCCGTTTTCTTTGAATGATCTCACTGGAAAATCAAAAGAAAATGTTTTGCAAGAAGTCTTTTTTGAACTTCAAGGATTTTCAGTTTCATTACATATATTGAAAGACCAGAATACTCTTTCACAAAAAATGTTTATTCATCTTATTGAATCCACTTCATTGAAAATCGGTAAAGCTTTGTCTTTAAATAAAATTCCTGAGCCTTATATTGAAAGGAGCTTTGAGACTTCATCACATAAACAAATTCGTGAAGAAAGTCTCTTACAGAAATATTCTCATTGTGTTGTGAAGGGAAATCCGGGAATAGGAAAATCTGCTACATTGCAAAAGCTTGTGATTGATTTTAAGAAAAAATATCCAGAATTTTGGGTTGAATTTATTGAGCTGCGGGCATTTTCGAATGTTTTTTGGGAAAAACTCTGCGCGGGACAATTTGAATTTTCTTCTGAAATGCAAGCAAAAAGTTTTCTTCTCCACAAAATTCTAAATATTAAAGAAAATTCTTTGGAGGAAGAACTTTTTGAGTTTTATTTAACGCTTGAAAAGGCCAAGATTTTGCTTATCTTTGACGGTTTTGACGAAATAATGCCAACTTATGAGAGAATTGTTTTGAATTTGATACAAATACTCAAACTTCTTAATATGAAAATTTTCATTTCGGGGCGATTACATTGCAGTTCAATTCTAAAGGAGCTGGAAACATTTGAGGAAATCGAATTATTAATGTATACTATTGACCAAAGTACTGAATATCTCGAGAAAAAATTGAACAAGGAAATGGAAGATACTTCAACGATTTTCCCAATTTTTAAAAATTTCCTAATATCGGATGAATATTATACTATCCGAAAATATATAATTGAAACCCCACTATACCTGAAAATAATAATTGAAATTGCTGTGAGTATGTTCAAAAATAATCCAGAAAATTTAACAATTTTCGACCCAACTAATGAAAGTGAATTCAATGAATTGTGGCTGTACAACAAAATCTTTGAACAATCCTTTGATAATTACTTTGAGAAACAAGGAATTGATCCAACATCTGCTTCTTCTCTGGAAAAAAAGTCAAATGAAATACAGAGAGTAAGGAATCTTTATATTACCTTTGCAAACAATTTATTTGATGAATCATCTGAAAATAATAAAAGACATTCATTTGAGAATGTACTTAAAAAAGAGGAGATTGACATCCTTGAGCGAGGCTTCGTTACACGATATGAAGGAAAATATGAATTTATTCATCAAACTTTTGGGGAATACTTCTTCGCTGTGGGTATAATAAATGGAATTGAAAAAGGCAGCCTGGATGATTTTAAAAGATTTATAAAGCACATAAATAGAAAACATCAGACTTGTAGATTTGTCAATCTGTTGATTCATGAAAAAATTAATTTAGGAATATTTAAAATAACTACTGATAAATGTAAAAATGCGATTTTATCTAATTTTTTCGAGTCTTTGTTACAATCTTTATTGTTTGATTATAGAACATTCTCAAATTTTCAAACAATTTACAATTTTCTTTGGGAAAATTGGGCCAATAAAGGAATAAAATATGAAAATTTCAATGACGTTCCAGAATTTATAGAAGCCAACTTTAAATATGATAAGCATAACACTACAAAGATCTTAAAATATTTTTGCACCTTTTACTCAAGCGGTACCGATGATGTCTTTGAAATGTTCCGCTATGAAGTAAAATTATCATTAATGAGAAACATTATATTTCACATAATTCAAGATGAAGACGTAGAAACAGGTCTTTTAGAAGACATCCACGAACATGTTGGAGATTTTTATAGTACTGAGTTGAAGAAGGATTACACAAAAATATTCTTGAAAGCTCTTAAATATTGTTTCATTGGAAAAAAATTATCAAACGTGTCAGGCTGCATTTGTTCTGGGGATTTTTATTATCAATCTCTGAGAAACAAAAATTCTTTTCATATCATTCTCTCATACATTTGTGTAAAATCTAATTTTCTCGAAATCCCTGTAGCAAAATTTTTCAATGATCTCAGTATATTTTGTAAAGGAAGCAAAGCAAAACAATTCTATAATCTATTCAAAAGTAGAATATCGAGAATAGGATTTCACAAGGCAATGGACGAAACGAAATTTCTTAAAAGAATTTGTGATATTGCTCTCGAAGATGAAATTACTTTTGAGTTTTTGGACATGTTTTGTAAAGGCACAGATCATGAAGATAAGGATAAATTTGATACATACGCAATTGGATATGCGGACGACATCCTGCTTTGTCATTGCATTAATTACTTATTGCAAAAAGGATTTTCATTTATTGAATCAAAAAGTAACAAATTTAAAAAATCATTTTTTGTCCAAAGCTTTAGGAATAATTCTGATAACCATTCAATATTATATCATTTTTGGGAAAAAGACATTAAATATTTGCCAATTATAGGCAGAATTGTCCAAATAGTGCCTCGAAATATTATTCAAGAATTGGGAAAAAGTCAACATTTTGGAGGAAAATCTATATTCGATGAATACGAGCTTTACGTGTTAGCAAAGAGCAAGAACCGTATGCCTAAATTTATCTACTGCACGTACATCGCAAAAATTCATGGAGAGAAAGCGTTGTTGGATTTCCTTTGCAAATACAATGAAAATACTAATCTTGAAAGAGCCCTTTGTTTTGGATGGACAGTAATAAATTTTTTGAAATATCAAATTGAAACCCATACTCAAGTAAGAAAAGAAGTTATATACAGAATTTTTAAAAATGCTTTTCAATGGGAGGAGCAAAGTGGAAGTATTAGTACTTTAAATGAAATTATACAAGAGTTAGAAAAAAAAAATTTTGTAATAGAAAATTTTTAACTCTTTTTTGTGATGTAATTTTGGAGAAATTCGGATCGCAGTCGGAAAAAGAAAAGCTTAAGATGTTGTGTACATCCACCAAACCTGTTTGTTTATATGCTTTTAGAGCGTGATGAAGATGGAAATATTCTAATTCAAACTATTTATATATATGTATATGAAATTTCCTTCATTTGGGATGAAATATTTAAACTTGAACCGGAAATTGTCTTTAAAATATTTGAAAATGTAAACAATGGGAAAATTTACTTAATACTGTAGATAAGTTAAAAAATAATATTTTGCACTATATTGCCAATTTTTTAAAGCCCAATGAAGAAGTAATCATAAGATTTTTAGAAACATTTGCAAATGCAGACAATTTTATAGTTTACTAGTCAACCCGAGCCCCCAATCACGTGTGAGCAAACTCCATTTTAAGCTATAAAAGGGGGGATGAATATTACGGTACCCCGAAAAATTTTTTAAATAAAAAAATCCCGTTATCTGACCCTTCAGCAGGTAGAAAATGGAAAAAATCAATTTTTGTGTGGGGGCGCTATAAAGGGGGGTTGGGGCGGAATCCCATATAGCGCTTGCAACTCGTATTGACCCCCTCTACCCCCATACCAAATTTCATCAAGATCGGCCCAGCCGTTTCGGAGGAGTTCATGTGCCACAGACAAACAAACTTTTCAGCTTTATATATTCTTATAAATAAAAAGAAAAATTCAATGAAACTCTATCAAAGCACTTAGGGTTGACGAAAAACTGATTTTAATTGAAATACAACACCTATTCAAACGCCATGTGAACAAGCACAGAACCCCATGTTTTAATTAAATTAAAATGAGATGATGAATGAAAATGAATAAATAATGAGATTCAAGACAATAAAAATCATTCTAAGTCCATATTACATGAATTGAACAAGAGAATTAAAATCAAAAGACTAAACTATTAATTAGGGATTGAAATAATGTATAAATATAAAAATATGTTTAATAAAAAAATTAAAATAAATTGATAGTGTTGATTTTTATTGTTTCAGATAATAAACTAATGAATGAATTTTCATCACCATCACTATGTTGCTGGAATAAACAGTCCATCGTGTGTAATAAAATTACATTCAAATCAACGAAATTTGCTTACTCAATAGCGCTCTATCAACTTTCAATTCCTTTCTGTTCTGTCAAAGCCCTGATCAAAGCTCCGTATAAATGGATGATGTGGAAAATCTTGATAGAAATTCATATTTTCTACGGAATCTTGTGGATTATGTTTATATATATTTTTTGTGCAAAATATATTTATCTTAATATATAAAGCTGATAAGTCTGTCTGTTTGTCTGTTGGTGGCACATGAACTCCTCCGAAACGGCTGGGCCGATCTTGATGAAATTTGGTATGCGGGTAGAGGAAGTGGAAGTGCTATATGGGATTCCGACCCCTCCCCCCTTTATAGCGCCCCCATGGAAAAATTGATCTTTTCCCATTTTCTACCTGCTGAAGAGTCAGATAACGGGATTTTATTACTCTATTAAGGGTACTCTATTATTCCCCCCCTCACTAATAATGACGCGTAATTGGGGGCTCGGGTTGACTAGTTATCAATAATTTCTTAGTCATTCGATGCCTTATCTTATCTTTCTTTCTCAAGTTCAACCGCTGAATTTTATTTGTAGAACATTTGTTACCATTCGTACATCATCAGTGCAAGTAGTCAGTTCGATCCAACCGTCGTGAATTTTAAGTTATTAAAATCATTTCATGTACAATTTATTATTAATAAGTATTCAGGTAAGTTTTTAATTTAATGTAATTTTATCCTAATACTAACTAATTTATAAAAAAGTTCAAAATTACATAGCTATAGCCATGAATAGAAAAAAAAATTATCACAGTTTATAACCACATAAATTTTACACATAGAATGATACATAAGAGATTAGCTTTATTTTCTGTTGGCTATCGATTTGCTTTCTTATCTTTATATGTAATTCCATTTACTTTCTTCAATCATTCAGCTATTTTTCAGGTTGATGACATTATTTGTCAAAACTATTATTTGAGATAATTTTTCTTTTTGCAACATTCACAGGATACAATAAAAACATCCCTTTTTTTCTTAAATTAGTAAAATGATAACTACTTAGAAATTTTATATCAACAAAACTGTGATTCAATATTTTTGGAAATTTCTTTCAGAAAAATAATGATCAAAGGAAATAGATATTGCAATGAATGAAACGTACGATTCGGATAAAACACCAAAAGTTGGATTTGAATTTCAAGAAGAAATTCTCCTTCATCTCGCTCTGATGCTTCAGAAGTTAGACTGCAAGAACTTCTCACTGGGCTATGAAGTTAAAACCTATCCGAAATTCGATGACGTAGTCTGCAGATTTCAAATTAATGATGAAACTTACATCCTGTTGATCCAGGCGAAGCACTATGAGAACAAGCTCATCACACCAAAGATTCTTTTGGGTAAAAACGAAGATTTTTGTTTATGGGCATATTTGAAGAGTGTTGCAGAAATAAGGAAAAATCATAAAGGAAATGAAAAGCTAAAGTTTATCTTCTGGACAACGGCAAACATTTCAAAGAATGTCCCGAAAATTTCTTTTAAAGATTCAATAATTTCAAAAGTTTTAAAAGAAATGAACGATCAAGATGCAGAAATTATAAGTTTAAACAAAAAGCTCTTTGAAAATTTAGACGAAAATGAAAAGTACATCGAACTTAAAACAAATTATCAAAATTTTAACGAAGATTCTAAATATTTTTTTGAGAATTTTATTTACGTGTCAGAGTCACCAAATTGTGAAGATCTCAAGGATTTGAATGATATGTTAATTAAAAAGGTTTTTAAAATTAGAGAAGAAGCTTTTTACAGATTGCTTCGTGACAACATTTTAAATTTTATCAAAATTGATAAAGAAAAGAAACGCAAATTCATGACAAAAAGTGATTTTAAAAAACTCAGTTCAATTACCATGCTAGATGTTGAATTGCCAAGAATTTCAAAAGCATTCCTCGATGAATTTCCAAAAGCAATTTCCCATGATCGTAATTTTAAGGAAGAATCTTTAGAAATTATTCGCAATATCTTGGAAACAAAGAGTAAAATAATTCGAGATGAAAGATGTTTAAAATTGAATGCTTTAAAAGTTTTATTTTCCATTCAACAAAATGATTCGAATACGTTATTAATTCAAATCTCAAAATTAAATGATTTCTTTCTTGAAACTCTTAAATCGTATGATAAAAGAGTTGTTGTTCTTGTTGACGAAGAAATTGAAACAGAACAGTTGATTATTAAGGAAAATTTAATATATGTGGGAAAGATAAAAGGAGAAGATTCTTATCCTGAATTGCCACCATTTTCTTTGGAAGATATCACTGAAAAATCAAAGGAAAATATTTTCCAAAACCTATTTTTTGAGCTTCAAGGATTTTCAGTTCCTTTAGTTATACTGAAAGAACACACAAGTCTTTTAGAAAAGATAGTTATTCATCTTTTAGAATCCACTTTTTTGAAAATCGGAAAAGCTTTGTCTTTAAATAAAATTCCTCAACTTTACATTGAAAGGAGCTTTCAGGCTTCAATATTCAAACCGTATTCTTCAATAGTTCACGAAGGTGACCTCTTACAGAAATTTTCTCATTGTGTTGTGAGAGGACATCCGGGAATGGGAAAGTCGGCAACGTTGCAAAAGCTCGCGAATGATTTTAAGAAAGAAAATCCAGAATTTTGGGTTGAATTCATTGAACTGCGGGCATTTTCCAAAGTTTTCTGGGAGAAATACAAATCGGAGAATTTTGATTTTTCTTCGGAAATTGAAGCAAAAAGTTTTCTTCTTGATAAGATTTTGAAGATAAAAGAAAATTCTTTAGAACGAGAACTTTTTGAGTTTTATTTAACGCTTGAAAAGGCCAAGATTTTGCTTATCTTTGACGGTTTTGACGAAATAATGCCAACTTATGAGAGAATTGTTTTGAATTTGATACAAATACTCAAACTTCTTAATATGAAAATTTTCATTTCGGGGCGATTACATTGCAGCTCGATTCTAAATGAGTTGGAAACATTTGAGGAAATCGAATTATTAATGTATACTATTGACCAAAGTACTGAATATCTCGAGAAAAAATTGAACAAGGAAAAGGAAGATACTTCAAAGATTTTCGCAATTCTTAATGATTTTATAGTGCATTCAGATCGACCTTTTAGTATCAGAAGATATATTCTTATAACTCCGCTTTATCTGAAAATAATGATTGAAATTGCTGTGAGTATGTTCAAAAATAATCCAGAAAGTTTAACAATTTTCGATCCAAGAAATGAAAGTGAATTCAATGAATTGTGGTTGTACAACAAAATCTTTGAACAATCCTTTGATAATTACTTTGAGAAACAAGGAATTGATCCAACTTCTGCTTCTTCTTTGGAAAAGAAGTCAAATGAATTACAGAGAATAAAAAATATTTATATTTCTTTGGCTAACAAATTATTTGATGAAACATCTGAAAATAATGAAGGACATTCATTTGAGAATTTATTTAAAAAAGATGAGACAGAAATCCTCGAACGAGGTTTCATTACACGATATGAAGAGAATTATGAGTTTATTCATCAAACTTTTGGGGAATACTTTTTTTCCATGGACATAATAAATAGAATTGAAGATGGTAGTCCCATTGGTTTTAAAAGATTTATTGTGCAAATTAATAGGAGACAGCAAACTTGTAGATTTCTTAGTCTGATGATTCTTGAAAAAATTAATTTACGAATATTTAAAATAACTATTGATCAATGCAGAAATGAACTTATATTAGATTTTTTCGAGTCTTTATTACAATCTTTGGTGTTTGATCTTGGAGAAATCTCAAATTTTCAAACAATTTTCAATTTTCTTTGGGAAAATTGGGTCAATAAAGGAATAAAATATGAAAATCTCGATGCTGTTCCACGATTTATAGAAGCCAATTTTAAAAACGATAAACTTAATACTTCAAAAATATTAAAATATCTTTGTAACTTTTATTCAGAAGCGAGTAATGATGTTTTTGTTGTTTACTGCTATGAGGTAAAATTATCATTAATGAAAAACATGATCTTTGACATAATTCAAGATGAAGACGGAGGAGTAGCTCGTTTAGAAGATATCCACGTGCATGCTGAAGCTCTTGAAGACACTGAATTGAAGAAGAATTACTTAAAAATTTTCTTGAAGGCTTTAATATATTGTACTGACCCTGATCGATGGTCTTGGTATTATTTGATATATGGCAGTATTTTTAAAAACGAAACTTATTTCTATCTAATCCTCTCATACATTTGTATAAAATCTAATTTTCTTGAGTTGCCTGTTGCATATTTCTTTGAAGATCTGAATGAATTTCCCGAAGACAGCAAAGCAAAAGAATTCTACAATTTGTTTGAAAGTAGAATATCGAGAGTAGAATTTGATAATGAAATGAATGTTACGAATTTTCTTGAAAGAATCTGTGACGTTGCTCTAGAAGATAAAATTGCTTTTGAGTTGTTGGACGTTTTTTACAAAAACATTAAATCCAACAGGATTTTAGGGCATCACACTGAAAGTCCAATTGGACTTAAAGATAAAGAACTTCTTTGTCATTGCATCAATTACTTGCTGCGAAAAGGATTTTCATTTATTGATTCAGAAAATAATTCAATATTATATTATTATTGGAAAAAAGACGATTTGTATTGGCAAATTGTTGAAAATACTTTGAAATTACTTCCTGAAAATATTTTTGAACAGTTGGGACAATGTCCGCACTTTGGAGGAAGATCAATAAGTGAGCATTATGAGCTTTACGGTTCTCAAAAAAGTCTGTTAAAATATATATATGCAGTGTACATAGCCAGAGTTAATGGAGAGGAAGCAATGATGGATCTCCTTTGCGAATACAATGAAAGAACTAATCTTGAGGAAGTACTTACGCTTGATTTAGAATTTTACAAAAGATTGGTCAGAAATATTTTTGAAGATTTAAGTAAAACTGATGATGAAATGAATAAAGAGTTTGTTTTCAAAATTTGTGAAAATGCTCTGAAATGGGAAGGAGAAAAAAGATTTCTCAGCGTGGTAACTAAAACTTTGTATAACATTTATGTAGAAATCGAAACAAAATATGTATCTGAGTTTTTTATTCCCATTTTCGAATATTTAAAAGCAAAGAAAAGCTCACAAAATTGCGAGGAAAACCTCTTTGTTGATATGCTTTTAGAGCGTGATGAAAATGAAAATATTCTAATTCAAACTATTTATATGGAAGAAAATTCCTTCATTTGGGATGAAATATTCAAGCTTGAACCGGAAATTGTTTTTAAAATATTTGAAAATGTAAACAATAATGGACAGAATGTGTTTCATTGTCTCAATAGCTTTAAGAAGATTAAAGAATATCTATTAACTCTTCTTTACGGAAAAATTGAAAATTGCAAATGGATGATTATGGAAAACAAAGATAAAGTTAAAGAAGGAGAACCATTCATGCCTATTTTGCGAATTCCCAATGAAAGTCCCTTCGAAGACAGACTTTCTGCATTATTGTTTAAGAAAAACAGTTTAGGAGGTACTCCTTTACATACAACACAAATTAAACGTTTTATTGAAATGTCCCAAATGCTAACAATTCAACAATGGATAATTTTGCTTAATATTGAAGATAGTTACAAAAGCAATATTTTACATTATCTTGCGCAATTTGCAAAACCAAAAGAAGAGGAAGTAATCACAGGATTATTGGAAAGAGTTGCATATGTAGGTGATTTTAAAGTTTCCCTTTCAGAAGCCGTAGGTTTAGAAAATAAAGAAAACATGACTCCAATTGATTTATCACTAAAACGAAGAAAATATATTATACATAATTTTTTTAAGGAATATGTGGAGTTTTTAACTGATTTTTTAACACCCACGCATAACGTTTAATAATAATAATTGAAATAACTTGTAAATATATTAATTTTGTTGTTATTTTTTTTATCTCACTTAATAAAACAATCTTTATATCTATTTTCACTTCTTAAAACTGTGTCACAAAATTTCCACCTATTGTTATGTACTTTTATATGAAACAGATTGTGGAATAAAAGCTTGTTAAGGGGGGTCTCTTTTGAGAGCTGGTGAAATTAAATATTTTTATTTTTCTTGGGGTTTTTCTTAAACTTGGTTTTTCAATATTGGTTACATTTGAAGCCTAATTATTGAAGAGTAAGAAAATCACTTTCCGCCATCTTAGATGCGACGCCATCTTGAGATTTTGCCCAAAACACAAAGGTAGGTTTTTCTCAGGATCTACTGGATGGATTTTGATGGGGTAAAAAGCAAATGAAAGAGGAAATACCAATGCAGATTTTGATGTAGCAGAATTTTGAATTTCCTTTCTGGGGCTGAGAAAGTGGAAAAATGTGACTTTTTTCAGATATTTTTGACGTTTTTTAACTTTTCTCAGCTCCAGAACGGAAATTCAAAATTCCGCTACATCAAAATCTGCATTGGTATTTCCTCTTTCATTTGCTTTTTACCCCATCAAAATCCATCCAGTAGATCCTAAGAAAAACCTACCTTTGTGTTTTATGGCAGTTCTATGGAAAAGTCGGAAAATCCCAAGATGGCGTCGCACCTAAGATGGCGAAAAGTGATTTTCTTACACTTCAATAATTACGCTTCAAATGTAACCTACATCGGAAAACCATGTTTAAGAAAAACCCCGAAATTTACATCATTAAAAATTATGTAAATTCTAACAATTTTCCTAAGAGACCCCCCTTAAACAAAAAAAAATCTATTTTCACGACCATCACTGTTGTTGGAATAAACTATCCATCCATTGTAGGTACAAAACATACTTTCAAATCAACGAACTTTGCCTACCCACTGGCGCTCTATCAACTTTCAATCCCTTTCTGGTCTATCAATGCTCCTCGAAAGCTCAAATTATATATCCAAAAATTAAAAAGATTTTTCAGAGGCATCATGTTATATTTAATTGAGAAAATATCTTACAAAATTTCCACCCTCCCATTTGGAAAAAAAGTAATTAAGCTTCCATCACGTCGAATCAACACAATCCGGCACATCTCTGCATTCTGGAAGTTGTGCTACTGTCTGTGGAATCCCCATTGGCCCGTGTCTCCGTCTCTGGCGCCTTCCAGTCCAGTAGAGAATGAGGACTGTCGCCGCGGCCACGAAACCCACGAGATTCGTTGCAATTGATCCTAAAAAGAAAAAAATCATTCTCAGTCAAAAATTCTTTTCTGAGAATATTCTAAAGGCTTTACCCATGAGAATGTAGCGGAAAGGTCCCACTACCTCCCTGCAATTGAGATCCCTGTAGTGGAATTCCGTCCCTCCGGTGGAAACTGCTTTCTCCGAATCCCCTCCTGTGTGCCGAAGAACTTCCAAGTGGTCCGTTGTCTCATTTCGCGTTCCAAAGAGGCACACGCACGTGGAGCTGACGGTGAAGATGTTTGAGGGCAGGCAGTTGGTTGAGGAGGCTGAGAGCGCTCCCAGATGGACGGCAGCAAACAACGCAGCCAGGAGGGTGGTCAACGTGGCCAGAACGAGGAAAACGCTGAACTTTATTTTAAGCAATCGAAAACAAATCTCGCGCGATTTACTCCGTGGAGCTCTCTTGAAGTCCATAGCGGCGCATCCGAGGGACCCACAGACAATGAGCTGAAAGGATGAATTTGCTTTCAGACGGAAGGAATATAAAAAAAATGATTTTGAGAGCTTACAATGAGACCACTCCAGTAGGGATTGTCCTGGACTCTCGTGCTTGGTGCCCAGAGGAGAAGCCACAGCCCAATTCCAATTGCTAGAATCCCAGAAAGGATCTGCAGTATCATGCAGGTTTTTCCCCACTTTGGATGTCGCAAATTCAGTGGATTTGGTTTTCCATTTTCTGCAATAGAAAAACGTTTATTTTAATTTTAACGAATTTATTTTCTTGGAAATTAAAAACATTCAAAAATTTGAATAAACTCCTTTCCACACTAGAAAAAAAATGCTTCAAAAAGTCCTAAAATTTCAATTCTAAATTGAAAAATCTTCCTTTAAAATAATATATCGCATTCCTTGAATAGTTTTGCAAGAAAAGAGGTAAATATATCGCACGATTGGGCCCAACTATTCATGTAACTCACAATATTGTTCACAATCTCGATTTCTAATCCACCTTTTTTTCTTTCCACGTGAATTTCCTAACACTTCTCAAGCACTTTATGCTGATAAATGGATTTATCGGCACATCAATCACTTCCAGAATTTATTATTTATTTCACCTCTGGCACGCATTTAGTAAAAGTTTAGCCAATAAAAATGCTTTTTATCGAAAGCTGATCGCCAAGATTTTTTTTGCTCTTGTCTATTAATAAAAAAACGATCACAAGAGACTTTTTTTCAACAAGGTTTGTCTATTTAATTGACGGAGAAATTGCAGCAAAGGATTTTCCAGAGAGATTTTCTTGTGAGATAAATAACATTGTGCAGAGCACGTAATAAGAAAAAAAAATAATCAGTAACTTCTCAATAGCTACAATTAAATCAGCTTCTTTATTCATTAAAATTGCTCCACGTGGGACTGAGTGAAGAGCTCCTCTCGTTGGACTTTCCTCAATTGAATGCTAATCCGCCTTGACTTTGGTGTTCAAATGTGACATCATTTCTTTTATTGAGATTCAACTTCGAAAAAAAAATGTCCACCTTCGTTAAAATATTATTTGCAAAGAGAAAAAAGAATTTAAATACAAAGAATAATATTTGCAATGCAAATAATCTTTGGAAGAGAAGGTACACTGTCTTCAGAAGCTGGATTATTACACAAGAAAAATTCTTCTAATGAGCTCTGTTAACAAAGTTTAGTAGTTAGAATATTTTACAAAAAAAAAAGAATTCTGTTGTGAGATGGTGCTGATGTATGTATACGAAACAGAAAAATTGATTGATTTTGATTAAAAAATATCATAAGACATGAAAACGGTGAAAATATGACAAAAATCTTTTTTTTTTCTTTAAAAAAAAAGAGGAAATCGATAAGGAATTCGATTCTATCAAAAATCTTTTTTTATCTTACAATTCGAAAGTTGCAAAAGTTTTGGTATTCTTGAAAACTCTTAAAGAACCTTGACAGTTCTAGGCTATACTAGAACAAATAATATACCTGAAATCTTTTATTTTTTATGTAACTTTATTATCATAAAACAAACTCAAAATTTTACATTAATTTTCAATATGAAATATTAGAAAATAAAAGATTTTTCAAAGAATCGACCCCTATGGGTCGTAAACCTTGTTTTTTTTTAGGTTCAAGGCCATTTTTACAGCCATACCTCTGTTTTTAAAGTATTTTTACAAATAATTCTTTAAAAATTAAAAATTAAGAAATCATGATCATTAAAACATAATTCTAATGAAAATTCTTTACTATTCTGGCTCAGGCAGCTTCAAATTCTTAAATTTTCAATTTAAAAAAAATTCAGAATGCATCTCAAAGTTCACTTTAGAACAAAATGGTGGCGCTGATTCTACAAAGCATTCAAACATAACCTTCAAATTTGTTAAACCGCTTATAAAAAAATAATTCTAAGTTTGATTGAGAATGTTTTACTCGTTTTGCTTCAAGTCATACCACTCAAAATTTATTAAATATTGTCCAAAAAATCTCAAATAATACAAAAAAAAAACTTGCGTAAATATGCCCAAAAATTTCAAATAAATTCCGTTAAAGCTGCCATATTGAATGATTAAAACATTTGTACAAAAACTCACCTTTGAAATTTTTATTAACAACCAACATACGCGAATGCCTAAGACTGGATCTTGTTGGCACGTGCCTCCCTGCAATTTGGATGGGTTTCATATTTTGCGGCACAGTGGTGGCCATGTAAACTGCCTGAAAGACAACAAATAATACAAAAGAATTTAATTAAAATTTAATTGGGTCACTGAACGCACCCCCAGTGAGAGATGTTTTTCTTTTATAAACTCAACACCCACAAGTAGTGCCATTGGCCGTATTTCTGTAAATATTTACAAAGAACATGCGGTGTTTATGCGAAGACATTTCACGGAAGTTTTGTGGAATTTATTGGGATGATGCTTTGGGAGGTCTTTGGCACCTCATTCACCTTTTAAGTGGCATCGGAAGTGGCGATATGGGAGTTTTCTTGGCAGTTGAAGGCTATTTTGCCAATGGCAGTGAATTGTGTGAAGAAATTTCTTGGAATTTTGTACATTTTTGAAAGGAAATTAGGTTTTAATTGCTTGGAAAATTACCAATGAATCACAATTAATGAGAAACCTAAACGGAAAATCAAATGTGAAAGCTGGAATAAGTCTTCGTATTGTGAGAGGAAAGAACTGGAATTGTTGGAGTTTTTCTTTAAAGTTAACTTCCTGTGGAAAAGCTCTGTAAGTTTTCTTTTGTGGAGCCTTGAAAAATCTCAAAAGTTTCAGGATAATTTCAATGAGAATTCAACCTGAAATATTGCCGGAAAAAATTCAGAGAAAACTTTCAACAGATCCTCTCATTTTCTCAACTAATTAGAACAGAAAATAAGTAAAGAAGAAGAATCTTGATTTATTTATCCGTTCGTCTGTGTTAGAATTTTATGCCTCTAAAACACCTTCCGTTTTCCGCAAATTAATTCTCTCTCTCTCTTCTATACTTTATTCTTGCTCTTGAGAATGAAACTCCAATGAATTTTTGCTTTATCGCAGCAAAATCAAAAGCAGGTGAAGAGTGAAAGATTTCTCTGTGATTTCCTAGAGAGGTGAGCGTAAAAAAAGTCTGTAGTACTGAGAGTATATATATGAAACTACTACATAGCAATTTTATGTACCTCGAGAAGCATGTAAAGCAATTAAATTTTCTCATACACTTATCGCGCAGTGCAATTTACATTTTATTAATTAAAACATGACGCGTGTGAAGACACCATAAATTACGCAATAGTTCCCATGGAGTGGCAAAAGAAACCTCCTGCTTGGTCAAAGAAAAAAAAAGTCCATTGAGGTGTGAAAATTTACAACATATCAATAAAATAGGAGCCAAGCTACAAAAAAATGCATTCTTGGAAATCAATCGCAATTCCAAACCATCAGGCGTGCAAAAAAGGCGTCTCGTCGCTGGAAAGAGGGGGGCACGTGTGCAAAAGAAAAATCATGGTCACAAAGGGAAAATTAAATGCGTTTTTCGCAATAAATCTGCCATTCAGTCGCACAACAATTAGCACCTGAAGATCAACTATCAATCCAAGATAATGAGTTTGGTTGGAGTCAATGCCATGCAGCGAGAATTGCATTAGAGACACCGACTTAATGGAGAAATTTCCACGAGATTTTCCATGGAAAAATCGTTGGTAAATTGTAATTTTCACACAATACATCAGGTCCGTGTTTTGCACGATAGAATTCTGCATAGAATTGCGGCGAGTGAATCATTTTTACAAATAAATTGACAAGGAATAAATTTAGGAATTAATCTGGGAATTAATTAGGAAAATAATAATAAATAGGAAGTTTTCCACAGAAATATCATACGAAAATTACTAGACTCCCTGGAGGCTAACTTATAAAATAATTGTTTTCGTTTTAACCACATCTTGAGCATTTCCTTTTATTTTTATGAGCTTTTATTGTATAGAATTTTATCGTTCTATTATAATTAAAAAATTCTTTTTCTGTTTTTTTTTTTAATAATTAGAGTAGATTGTGATAAAAATCTTTTCTTTTCTTTTCTAACAATTTTAAAGTTATTGAAAGAATTTGTCAGTTGATGTTTTAAATCGTTCTAATTGTCTAAAACACGAATTTGTTGTTCCAGAAAATAGTCAGAAAGATCTTTAAAGAGCTCTGGAAAAGTAATTTCCTTCAAAAACACAATTAAAAACAGAAACAAACTGTCAAAATCTTAAAAGATTATTCCCAGAATACCAAGGATCTTATAACTGACAAATTGTAAGAAAAGAAAGGAAAAGATTTTTATCACATTTGTTTATTTGAAGTTCAAAATTGAAGTCAAACTTGAAGAAAACAAATAAGAAAAATTTATTTAAATACAATAGATTAAAAACTAAAAATTAAAAACTCAACAAAATTTTTTAAGGTTTTTATTTTTATTTTAATTTGTAATTTTAAACCATATTTCCGACAAATCTCTAAAGAAGAATTAGAGATTTTCCAATAAAAAGAAATAGAATAAAGAAAAATTAAATCAAAATATCTCTGATAACACCATCTATTGCAAAGAATCAAGAAATCTATTTGGGTATTCAATGCTTCCGCTATCCCCGATTCCTTTTAAACTTCCCAATATTCCCAAAGAATATTCTAATGCAAAGAAAATGCAGGAAATTCATGAAATTCTCCCCATAACGTGGGAAGACAATGTAAATATTGAAGCTATCATATCATGCACGTCTCTCACAGCTACCTAATCATTATCATTAGAGCGAAATTGACCCCCTGGCAATGAGCATTGTTCGTTAGAAAACACCTTCGCTAGACGACCTAAAGGGTCAATGATGAAAATGCAAGTTTCTTTACAAAAAAAAAATTATTTGAAAAATTTCTACTCACCTGTGAAGGTTGGCTGAGCCTGTGGGACTCATTGTCTGGTGTTGAGGATCTGGCGGGATTTTTAATTCTCGGCACAACGACATCACTTTTCGCTGGAGCTGAGTCTGACGATGAAGACTCCACGAGTTTCATCTCTTGCACATAACTAACTTGATGCTGGAATTTATGGCTATTCCGCGGGACATTTTGGTAACCATTTGTGGCGGGAAGGTTGAATGTGTTCACCACTTCCGGGAGAAGTTTAACCGTCTCCTCGCCATACTCTTCCGAATCCTCCTCATCGTCGTCCATCTTCAGCCTTATTCGTCGTCTGGGAACTCTTCCCTTGTCTGTGAGCCCCTCGGCAGTGTCCTTCTTCTCAGCCTCACTCTGATTCCCGTTTAGACCGAAAAAATTCGATTTTGCACTACTGATGATCGCCTTGTGATCGTGGCGCCTCTTCTCATCACTCTGTTGCACCTCACTGAGATTCACTACCTTGTCGCTCTTCTCAGCACCTCCATACTGACTTCCAGGTGGAGAAGCTGCGCCGGGATTTCTCTCACCACACTTATCGTGCGTCACAGCATCGTCATTCCTGCCCATGACGCCACTCTGATGCTCACTCGCAGCTGGAATTGCATCGAACTTGAATGAGATCTCCGTGTACGGGAAGCCACCGTTGCTCCGTCGAATTGATTCCTCCCCCAACGATGACCTGGCGGCCTTCCTACCCCCTTCCCCCTTCAACCCTCCTCCACCCTTTGTGCCACCATTGAGATTATCATAGGCACTCGTGGGTCTCCCATCGTGCGCCTGACGCTCCTGCTGATGCCGCGAGGATTCCACTGTGGATGCCATCATGCTCTCTCTAACAGGTGGCCCACCTCAATTTGTCCATTTGTACCTGTTGCGTGGGACAGAGAGCAATAAATAAAAAAATGCTGATAAACATTTTGTTGAGTGTTCTGTGCAACGTTGCTCATTTAAATAGGGTCACACTTTGCTGACTTGCAAGACTGAGTTGAAAAATTTACAGATAAAAATCAGTTTCGCTACAATGATTCCTTCTCCCCCCTCAATAAACATAAAACATAATTTTTTTTGCTTCTTCTGCACACGAAGGAATCATTAGAGAAGGTTGCGATTTGAGAGAATTCTGATTTATTATTTAAATATATCAGTAGTTGTACTAAAAGTTATTGGAAAAAATTAAGATCATCGTGATTGAATATTTTGATTATAATTTACATAGAAATGATGTAATATAAAAGTGAAATGAATTAGAACAGTTTTAGTAATTTTTAGTACTATTTAATTAAATATTAGAAATAATTTTTTCAATTGATTTCAAATTACTTTTCAGAATTCCTCGTAGGTACTAAAACTAATTAAAAAAAACGACGAAACAAAAAAATATTTTTTTAAATAAGTAGATTATAAGTTAAATATCCAGGGTATTCACTGATTTATTTAAAAAAAAATTTTAAAAAATCATTGGAGACTTTTTTATAATTTGTTTAGTAAAAAAAGATATTAATCAGTTTGTACTAAAAAATTTCTTTATTTTTTTTTTAAATGGTAGTTTGGTGTATATAATCTTCATAATAAACTACGAAAAATGCTCTTTCCCTATTTTAATTCCATACATCTGTGTACTTTGCGTACACACCTTTTCTGATTTTAGTACATACATTGAATGAGTTTTAGTACAAAAATGTAATAAATATTTTATGTTAAATACTCCAATAGCATGAAAGATATTTCAATTAAAATAAAAATTTCTATTTAAGTAGAATATTCATGTGTACTAAATTATGTACTAAAATATGTACTAAAACCAGTTCAATACTAAACTAAACAAAACTCCTTTTAGTACTTCCACAATTGGATTCCATCATCCTCCAACATCAAAAACCAATTTACTTTTGCCATCTAATAAGACGAGAAAACTTTCGCCTCTTGGCGCCTCAACGGAACATAAATAAAATCGTACTAAACTTTCATCATTCCTGTAGCAATGAGGCGGTGTGGTACATGCACGCCACTGATAATTTCAATATCATTCAACTCTGCACGTTATGCAATGAATAAACTCAACATGAATTGACTTCCATCGTGTCGACAATGATGGAGCAAAGAGAGATTTCTCAAAACACCTGGAAACGGTAAAGTACTCTGCACATGAGAGGTATAGGTACAAAAAGAAATTGCACAGACAATGGCTCAAGTCAGTGGACACGGTAATTCCGCATTGAGGCTAAATTAGTAGTATAGGTATAAGAAAAAAAGGTGTTTTAGTGAGAGTTCTTTTTTTGAATTCTTTTTTCTCTCTTTGTCTTATCACGTGAAAAAAAGAGATTTTCCGGTGATCGTTAATTTTTTTCTGGGCGTTTATGAACGGAAGAAGAAGAGGATGTTGGAGGCATGTTGCTGGGAGAGAGACAATCCACTGACTGGCTGTAATTTGCGATAAATAGCATTAGTGTGCTAAAATGTGACGAATAATCCAACACGGAGCGGCATTTTCTGCTCAATGCTCATCAACATGGAACGTATGATTCATTTTCACCGTTTTGACCACAAAAGTTGCGCCTGCGACCGAATCCCGCGCGCGCACCAACATCCACCAACGGATGGATGAAGCACAAAAAAAAACATAACTTTGGATTTCTCTATGCTGCCGAGGAGAAAAAATTACCTAAATTGTCGAGTCATTACCTTGGTTGGTACACAAACACGAAGCCCCTCTGTGAGCACAAAATATCTTGCGGCTGCTGGTGTAATCCAATCGCGCCGAGATGAAGAGATTCAATCACAACGGCATCCACCAATGTCATCAATTTCTTTTGCATTCAATCACGTTTGTCACTCCGAAATTGAGAGCTTTGTGCAATTACATGCGATCAATTGCGGTTCCCACAGAAAAGCAGCAAAAAGAGCAACGGAAAATTGACGAGAGAATATATTTTGCTTTTAAGCTGAACGCGAGTACTTTGTGCTGCGGCAGTTCAACAACAACTGAGCCACACAACATTCCAACCAAACTGGTGGACTCTTTGGGGCGCGCGCAACTCGGCTTTTCCCGCACGTTGTAACCAAACCCCAGTCTGACCCTGGCACCAGCAGCAACGATGTGGTGGAAAGCTGCGGTGGGGTGGGTAACAACATCATCGTGTTTAGAACCTCAAGTGCGCCTTTCACGATGCCTCGTAATCACCTCTTGCATTCCTCATCGCATCTCTTTTTCACTCTTTACCACCTCAAGACACACAACATAATGTACATTCATAATATCTCCTCTCCATCATATCACACAACCACTCTTCATGCCAAATTTATTTTCTCACAGACACGAATAGATCTAATAGAACGCTCCTCCAGGGAGCTGGAGTGCTGCTGCACTAATATAGCATGCTCTTCATCAGGGGAGAAAGTTTTCAAAAATTTCACTGAAAATTATTTTTCAAAATAACGATCTTTTTTGGGATCAGAAATAAATTTTGGCTAATTTTCATTCACAGAAACTGTCGAATTATCACCTATTTTATTATGGGATAGTAGTGAGGGGCTCTTGGGATGCGAACAACTATGAGGTCTCTTTTTTATGCGTGAGATTAAGGGGGGTCTCTTTTGAGAGCTGATGAAATTCAATGTTTTTATTTTTCTTGAGGTTTTTCTTAAACTTGGTTCTGAAATGTTGGTCACATTTGAAGACTTATTATTGAAGATCGTAAGAAAATCACATTCCGCCATCTTAGGTGCGACGCCATCTTGAGATTTTGCCCAAAACACAAAGGTAGGTTTTTCTCAGGATCTACTGGATGGATTTTGATGGGGTAAAAAGCAAATGAAAGAGGAAATACCAATGCAGATTTTGATGTAGCAGAATTTTGAATTTCCATTCTGGGGCTGAGAAAAGTGGAAAAATGTGACTTTTTTCAGATATTTTTGACGTTTTTTAACTTTTCTCAGCTCCAGAACGGAAATTCAAAATTCCGCTACATCAAAATCTGCATTGGTATTTCCTCTTTCATTTGTTTTTACCCCATCAAATTCCATCCAGTAGATCCTGAGAAAAACCTACCTTTGTGTTTTAGGGCAGTTCTGTGGAAAAGTCGGAAAATCCCAAGATGGCGTCGCATCTAAGATGGCGAAAAGTGATTTTCTTACACTTCAATAATTAGGCTACAAATGTAACCAACATCGGAAAACCAAGTTTAAGAAAAATCCCCAAAAATTGCAACATTAAATATGTGTAAACTCTAACAATTTTCCCAAGAGACCCCCCTTAAATCGGTGAAATGCAGAATTCGGTGTTGAATTTTGGTCTATGTCCCAATAAAAAAGGTTTCAATACGAAAAGATAAAATTCAATTAAGAATATTAATGAATTAACCTTTTCGCGTCCGCTTGAAACAGAAATGCATGAAATATCTATATAATAAAGAAAGGATTTCGTTCCTGTACAGCTATGCATTTCTACACCGTTGATGCGATCGTGATGAAATTTGGTACAGAGACTACTGATACCAGGCGATTTTTACCAACGACATTCATTTTCCCCCCAAAGCCCTCCTTCACATAGCCCTCATATAAAATTCATGCTTTTTTGACTACTTTTTGAATTTGGCGCCTTTAATGTTGTGTGAAATTCACTTTTTCTCTTTGAAATATCTGTTGGAGATTTTGCATGGCCCATCTATATAATAAAGAAAGGATTTCGTTCCTGTACAGCTATGCATTTCTACACCGTTGGTCCGATCGTGATGAAATTTGGTACAGAGACTACTGATACCAGGCGGTTTTTACCAACGAATAATTTTTCTATTGGACCTTTTTCATCTCAATTATTTTCTCCATCTAAAATTTGCGCGAAGCGCAACAAATCCCCGCGAAGCGGGGCGAGGTAAATTGGAGCGAAGCGACAATTTACCTCGTTTAATATATTGAAAATTAGCATTTTCTTTGTCAATACGTCTTATTTGCGGTCTTTGCCCATTTCCTTCTCAAATTATCGCATTTTTATTTAAAAAATCTAATTAAATTAATTTAAATGTTAGGAGATAAAATTTTTCACGCGAAGGGGTTAATTCAACAAGAAAGAAAAGTGTTTCAGTTAAAAATGGTTTAAAAAGACAAAGAAAAAATCATTTTTAACTGAAAGTCTTTTCTTTTTTTTCAATTAACCCTTTCGCGTGTATTGGATCAAGCGATAACAGTTAAAAATGGTTTAGAAAAAATAACAAATTTTAACTGAAACTCATTTTGAATTAACCCTTTCGCGTGTATTGGATCAAGCGCTGACCCAAAATATGAAACGTTCCCTTTTCTCAAATTTAGAATAATTTAATTAGCTTTATATGATAGAAATGCGATTAATTTATGAAGGAGAAGCGCAAAGAAGATGTTTTTTTTTTTTTTTTTAATCCCCCCTACCCTGTAGGTCTTTGGTCAATCATGACCATTTTGACCAAGAGACATTTTTTTTTTAACCTGTAAGACCAACTAATCTCCTTCTCTGGGAAGGAGACAGTGGAAGAATGACCCAAAATCACAAAGTAATTGTATGGCGTCGAAGGAACCCTGCAATTGCTTGTAGGGGCTCGACGCGTCGACTTTCAATAGCAATGGCTACAATGTCTCTGGTGATTCTATTCGAACAAATAGAATCACAAGACCTCAACAACTCCGTTCTACCATCACCGTACAATGGACAAACAAACAAAACATGATCAATATCATCAAACATATTACACGTCTCACAATATGGACTATCAACCATTGAAAACCTGTACAAGTGCCCCTTGAGGCGTAGATGGTTTACAATAATTCTGTTTATATAATAAATGGCTTCTCTCGTGAGATCTTCATTTTTATGGAACCAAGGGTACCTCTTACATTCCGGAAGAATGGAAAAGGCATGTCTTCCTCTAGATTCTCCTTGCCATATAGATTGCCATTGCAGCAATGACCATCTGTTAATACATGCAAAAATGTCCTCCTTCCTATACATTCTTTCCTCAGTGTTTGACGACGATGCCCCTCTTCTCGCTAAGCTGTCTGCGCGATCATTTCCTAGTATCCCTACATGAGAGGGTACCCATAGAAAAGTGACTGGTTTTCCTGCGCTGTCTAAAACAGCAATAAGTTTAACAATTTCAGAGAAGATAGAGGGAGGAACATCACTGTAGGGTCTGAAATTTTTAAGAGCTTCGATCGAGGATAGAGAGTCTGTTATAATGAGTACACTATTATGATTAGATCTCATGGAGATCGCCCTAGTCAAACCCATTTCTATTGCCTTAATTTCAGCTGTGTAACTGGACGACAGCTTATTCAAAGTGCACCATTCCTCATGATTTAGCGATTCGTCCCAGAAAGCTGCCCCAACTCCCTCTGAAGTTTTGGAACCATCGGTAAAAATCCTGTGGTGATTCTGAGTACTTTGAGTTTGTAGTACCTCCGCTGTAACAGAAGGTGCAAAAGATGCCCACATGTCCTTGGGGATTCCTCGTAGCCGCTCCCATATGTCCAAGCACACATTAAAATGTGGCTTCTCAAAGTTTTCCGGGGGATCATATTGCACTAAGGCATTATTGTTCCAACCAATTTCATCCACTATTTGAAGAATCTTGCAAATAGCATTCCCAGGATCTACGCTTTGTAGCATTCTCATCTCACCAATTAACGCGCTGTCTCTATAAGAACACCTTATTAGAAATCGGGCAGACAATTCCATGTATCTAACTTCCAATGGGCAACAACCAGAGAGAACTTCCAAGCATCCCGTGTGGCTAGACGTCATCACTCCCAAACATATTCTTAAAGCACGCCACTGAATACGCTGAAGCTTGATCAGGTGAGTCTGAGCGGCACCTCGAAAAACGAATGACCCATATTCTAACACCGATCGAATTGTAGTTACATACAATGTCCTAAGGATAGAACATCAGAATCCTTATGCGAAATTCCAATGGCTATGTCGTCGGCATACTGAAAAATAAAACACCCTTCGGGGATTACATTTTCTATTTCCCTGACATATAGATTGTAGAAGATCGGAGAGAGTACCGATCCCTGTGGTAGTCCAACAAACCCCGTCCTTGTCAACACCTTATCTCTTCCGCTGTAAAAATCAAGACGACGCTCTCCCAACAAATTGCTAAGAAGCACACAGACATGAGCCGGTAGCCCAGCAACTTGCATATCTTGACAAAGAAGATTTACTAAAACTCCATCATAAGCCGAAGCTACATCTAAGAAAACACAGCCTAGAATTTTCTCTGCCTTTTTTGCAATTTGGATTTTAGTTTGTAGACCTGCTAAACAATTCAAAGTACCCATACCCTTTCGAAATCCCATTTGTGATTGAGGAACAAGTTGATTTGCATCAACCCATAACTCAATTCGATGTAAGATCATCTTTTCAAAGACTTTCCTAACTGATGACAGAATGCAAATGGGCCTGAAATGTTCAACCAAAGTTCCATTTTTCCCGGGTTTCTTTACTGCAATTACTTTGGAGGTACGCCACGCGATGGGGACTTCAGAGGAGTTCAGAAATTCATTGAAAATTCTTAATAGACTATCAATACCTACACTGGGAAGATTCTTTAGGAGACTGACCCTGACCAAATCATCTCCGGCGGCTTTATTCTTGGTGTCTTCAATTGCATTATTAAGTTCACCTAAAGAAAAGTCATCCCATCTGCTAGCTGTAGCAGTGGAACTGCTATTACCTATAATCTCAGAAGGAACGAAGGGTTCATATACAAATGGTGGTGCCAATTTATCCGCAAATGCACTGTATTCGGTAGTGCTCATTGTACTCTTTTGACTTCTAGATTGACCTCTATAAGCTCTAGCCATATTCCATAATTCCGCTAATGATGTTGAATTGGAAAAACCTTCACACCTAGTTCTCCAACTTTCAGTCTTTTTCCTTCTAAAGAGTCGCCTCGTTCTTGCATCTATCCTTTTGTACGCCAAGAAGTTCTCTCTGGTGCCATGTTCTAAAAAGGCTCTGCTAGCAAGGTCTCTTTCTACCCATGCAGTAGCGCATTCAGCATCAAACCAAATTTCATCTCTTCTTTGCATACGGGTCTCCGAACTTCTTCTTCCTGACCTTTGGGAAATTTGGGCATTGGCCACAGAACTCAACATCATTTTATTAAATTTTTCCAAACGGATTTCTGGAGATGGGTGGCTAATCCTGTCAATATTTTCAATTACCAATTCTCTGTACCTTTTCCAGTTAGTGTGGGCCTCTCTGAAATATCCTTCTTCAGGTTCAGATATCTGGTTATTATGCTGTCTGGGATTAAGCCAAGTGGCCATAATTGGGATATGATCACTCCCTAACATATCGCTATGTAGGTCCCATGACCAATCGAGGGCATCATCACTCGTAACAAGCGAAATATCAATGGCGCTACTAGTAGCGGGTGGACATGCTACCCTAGTTGCCCTACCATCATTAAGGATTACTAGATCCTTTTCTTCTAGCCAATTGGCAAGGGTGGTTCCCCTACCGTTGGTTTGAGAACATCCCCACAACACATTGTGAGCATTAAAATCACCCCCTATAAAACGTTTATCAGTATTATCTGTCCATATTCTGTTTAAATCAGAAAATCTAATATCCGCTGTGTTTGGGATATAAATAGACCAAAATGCCCATGAACTATCATTTACACTGACTTTTACACCCACCATTTCCGCCGATGTACGCTCTTCATCGAGTATACTCAGTCGAGTTGCTCGATATTTAGTACGAACTCCTATTATAACTCCTCCACCTCTATCTGTTCTATCCCGTCTGAAAAGATTAAACCCTGGTATTCTCAAATGGCAACGAGGTGTAACTTTAGTTTCCTGAAGAAGAAAAACATCAACATTCTCACGATTGCACACAACACACAGATCCTGGAGTTTCGACCTAATTCCATTTAGGTTCCATTGAATGACCTTTAAATTATTAACAATCGGCTCCATCATCATCATCATCATCTTCATCATACATCATAGGCATATTCTTTTCCAAAAGACCCTCTATCCAAGGAAACATAAGGTCTTCAATGAAGCTTAGAAAGCCATCACCGAAGCCAAAATTTTTCAACATGAACAAAATCATCTCTTTCCATCCAAAACCACTGAAAAAGGAGAAATGTCCTCTTTCGTTCGATCTCCCTTGGGGACCTTTCTTTGCTTTTTTCCCCTGAGCCCTTGGAGGGCTTTTCGTCCGAGGTGCCTTATTTGCCCTTGCTTTATCATATTCAGTAGCCCATTGGAAGAATCTCTCTTCTTCCCTTCCCGCATTTTCAGGGTTCTTCCTCTTACCTGCCCTTCTACGAGGTCTCTCCAAACCCAACGCCTCGTACTCGCAATCTGACAGATCTGAGATCTCATCGTTTTCACCTTCATTTTCCAATCCTTTAAATCGATTTTCTGTTAATGGAGGGAATTCACTTGGCACCTTCCTTCTTGCTCCACCTCGAGGCGGATTATTTTGACTGTTCGAGTTTCTTGGCAATCCTTGACGACGCTCATCATTGTTTTGCGTACTCGAATTTCTCGGCAATCCTTGACGACGCTCAACATTATTTTGACTGCTCGAATTCAAAGGCAATCCTTGGCGAATATCATCACGCGCTTTATCTCTTCGATTGAGAGCTTTTTCTACTGCATTGTCCTTCATCTCCTTAATCTTATTGCATTTATGAGTCTTCTTATCACGAACCAGGAGCTTGCAATTAGGGCACTGATAGGCACCCTCACTAGTGCATGCCAGAGAATTTCCACCTTCTTCATGGAATAAACCGCACTTTTCACACCTCTGACGATTTCCACAGTGTGTTTCAGTGTGTCCAAGTCTAAAACAGATCTTGCATTCCATAATTCTCGGTGCATATGCTTTCACTGGGATTCTCAGTCTGTTCATGACAAGATAATCTGGGAGAATAGTGCCCTCAAAAACAATACGCACAAAAGGAGTGCGCACCAATTTTGCCTCAGATCCCTCACCAACCTTCTTGTTGAGACGTTTAGCGTCCAACACCTTAATCTTCTCCTGGGAACCATCAATAATCCCATATGCTTCACATTTGAATTCCGCATCATCTTCGCATTCATTCACGAAAATTTTTCCAAATACTTCAGTTTCCTTAGCTGGGATGTAGGTGAAGAAATCCTTACAGAAAACTTCATCCTTTACCAACTTATTCGCATCTTCCTTATTCTTCATCAACACCTTGAGCTTGTCCCTATTTACAGGTAAAATCGACTCAACATCAGCATACTTCTTAAAGATCGCTCCCGAAGTCTTCATTAATGCCAAAGAGTGCTTCTTTTTCGCACGCAAATAAACAATAAACGGTCCATCTGCTCTCTCTCCATACTGCCTAATTCTTATCTCCGGGGGATCTCCACCATGGGCTCCCTGTTCCTCATTCCCTTGCTCATTCTCTTGCTGAAAATCCATTTCCTCGCTCACACCACCTTCATCAGGCGGCTGATGCCCGCTAGTCTTCTCACTCCTCGTCATTTCGCTTAGCTCAGTGTGTGAGACACACACGAGCACAGCTCCACACGCTTAACACGTACTAATACGACGTGCTAATGTAGTGGACACAACCACCAATGCGCTAGCCACGGAAAAGAGCTCCGCGAGCTCCGTGAAAATTCAAGAAAATCCAATAAATCCTTAAATATTAAATGCCAAAAAATCTATAAATAAATAAATAAACCTAATATTGATCCCAAGATATGCAAATAAATAAGAAATAATCAAAAATAAAGGAAAAATCCAAATATTTTGTCTGGAGCGGCACAACCTTCTCGTGTGAGAATCAAATAGCCAATGCAAAGAAGATGTATTTACAAGGAAAATTTCCTTTAAAAACAGTCACATATGTAAATATTGCGCTGCAAAAACTTTTAATTTGTTTTTTTAAGGAACATTATAATTCCTATTTTTTTTGTACAGAAGCTTCAAATTACATTTAAAACTCTTAAATAATTAATTAGTTAATTAATAATTTTTGTTTATTTATTTAATAATATACCGTAGAAAGGGGTTAATTGATAAAAATGTTAAACACTTACGAATGGTTGTCATAATTTTATTAAAATCTTAATCCTTTCGCGTCTTTATTTTACTTTATTCTATAACATTTCTAGTTTTTTAATTGAATTTTCAATTTTTTCAAAGATTTTTAGCAAAAACTTCCAAAATCGTCTGCTCGTTAACTCATTAATGTATCATCTGTAAATCATTTTCATCGAAAGTAAAATATTTCAAAATTTCTTTTAAATTTCCAAACTCTCGTGAGCAATAAATATTTTCCCAGCAAGTACACACCTTCTGTGACCACATCTTCATTGAGGCATGAAGAAAGTACCTCCACAAGAGCCAACACTCTCATATAATGAATGTTTGCTTCACTTCAGCAGCCACTCTGAGGCATTTCGTAACGAAATTGCCTTTCCTTCCCGCAGAATTTATTACAAATAGAGAAAACTACATTTCAATCAATACGCGATGATGATCTTCCGGAGAAGTAAAATGTGGGTTAATAAGAGGAGGAGGAGTAGAAGATCCTATGACCTAAAAAAGAAGACTCTTTAGATAAATATTCTCTAAGTTTATGTGGAGTTGAAAGAAAGGCGCGCAAAGATAAATACGCCCCCAATTTGGCATAGGAAAGAACAATAAATTGCGTGCGTGTGGCTGGAGATGTTAATTCTCGCTGCCTCAGAGTCAGCATCAGACTCCGGTGCGTCTCATGATGAAGAAAGAAAACATTGCCAGATGTTCACCATCTTTTTGTGACTTCATTTATCTCTCCCTAAGAAATTGCAGACTCTTTCTTAAAGAGATGAAAAAAAAAAGTATTTTTATGAGGAAAATTCTTGAGATGTTTTGGAAGAGCGAAAAGAAAATTTTTTCCTTGAAATTCAATCTTCAAAAGAATCGACCGGATTGGCCAAAGTGTGCCCTATGGACGGTTTTAGAAATGACCGCCAAAATGGCCATCGAAACGAAAATAAAACGTACAGAGAGACAATATTCATAAAATGCAGGTCAATCATCTCTCTATGCTGCCTCTTCCTTTTCTAAACATCACAGCAGAGAGCAAATTAACGCAAATTACACAACACACACGAAAACGGCCTACAAACTCCCGCTCTTTTGTTTTTTAGAGCTAACACAAATTCCCCGCCGGAAGTCACTCCGACGTGATCTATTTATAAAAGAGACGAAAATTATCCAAATCCTAAATTTATTGCTTTCAGTGCCTTCACCTCCCTCACTGAGGCATCGGCAGATCATTAACTTTTCCTCCTTGTAATTGATACTTTGTGTCTTCACGTCGTTTTGAAAATGATTGAAAAGGGGTTAATAATTTAAAGTTTATTTTATTATTGACGCTTCTACAGTTCTTGCCATCATTTTTACAAGCACAACTGAACTTTTTGAACAAATATTTCTTATAATTCTATTGTTCTTTGTGAATTTTAAAGAAGTTTTGAAAAGAATTATTAAAACAAAATGGCGGCTGGCAATTTATACAAACTTCTAATGCATTTTTGAATGTCTTTTCGGCCCTCCTGAAGAGGATCTCATGTTCATAATAATTTGGAATGAAAAAAAAACTAATATTTCCTTAAATATTTAAGATTTATTTATCATTAGAAGACTAACTTTAATCCTTTTGCGTCCACGTGAAACATTGAAACTCTGAAACACTGAAACATGCGCTATTTTTATCACGATATTTATTCAATGACCTTTTAGAGGACGTTTCTCATTCAGAATGTCTTCTTTGGTCTCTTTTGCGTGAATTTGATGCATTTGTAACTTGAAAAAAAAAACAAAAAAATTCAAAAATAATTGGAAAAATAAAATGTTTCAATTTTGGGTCAGCGTATTACTCAAAAAACGCGAAAGGGTTAACCCCAACCGCTCCTAAGAAAAAGAAAATTTCAATTGAACAAAGGAACATGTCTTAAGATATTTCCAAAGACATTCCACTCATAGCATGCCATGAAAGTTTTACATGGCGTCTCTTTAGAGGTTATGTTAAGAATTCAAGAAGGAAACGCAAAAGGTCCAAAAATGTCGATTTTGAGTAAGGAAGCGTCCAAATTAGACCGGAAACTGAAGAAATATGCTGAGGATTGTGAATACTACACCACTCAAGTGGAGGAAACCTTCAAAACAATGGTAAATGCCCTCAAAAATTACAAAATTCCGCGGAATGTCAAAGAAATTGTCATCTTGCAGGATGAAAAGAATCTCCGGATGTTCAATAAAATCCTCCAACGCATCACAAAATGCATCGGAAAAGCATTCTCCCTCTTTCGCGATACCCTGAAGAGGATTCTCAAGCAGATGGTGCTGCTCCGGCATTCGAGTAAGGATGAGATTTACGCGCAACTCCTTGACACGCATATGGAGACATTTGCCCTCCTGACACAGGAGTGCAAAGGGCAGTGGGTGACATTGCGGTGGATCCTCAAGTGCTGGACATATGTCATCAAGTCCCTGCCCGAGGATACTGTGCGTGGGATCGTTATGAATCACGTTCATGAGCTGTAAGATTGATAAACTTATCCGGGCTTTCCGGAAAGATTATCTTAATGTAAACATTCTTCCACAGATACTTCCTCACAAAGAGCCTCCTTGGAGCTGGAGAATACCGCAATCAACGCTCAGTTATGCTCCTCATCTTCCAGTGTGCTTCTACCATGACTTCCGGGGATATGGAGAAGTTGGCACGGGGGATCTTCCCGCAGGATCAACTTTCACGTCTTCGTCGCATCTTTGGGCATCAGAATGACAACACAGCAGAGATGGGTATCCGTTTGTGCCTCAATGAGTACAACAGCCTCCTCACGCAGCCGGAAATTGTCTCTTTTCCCGTCTCCCACCTTCAGTTGGGAGCCCAAAAATGTCAAGCCCGGAAGGTAAAATTCCTCCACAAAAGGAAGATTCAGCAGGGAATTTTATTCAATTTTTGTTGATTTTTCTTCAGGGGGAAAGCATCTGGATAGATTTTAATACCTTCCCTCACGCCATCTCCATCTACTGCAGCTCTCTGGCTTTCCTGGATGGCCTCACAGACAGATTGATGCTGATCTACATCCCCGTGAAGATCATTGATGGTTTCATCGTCAATCGGTGAGTAAATAAGAAATAATTTATCAAAAGATTCAATAAAATATCGTGAAAAAAATAATTACAGTGATGTGTCGCTGTAGAGACTTTGGTAAAAAGTCTGTGTTTCATTTAACGAACATTTGGTCAATTTTAATGATTTTCTGCATCTTTTGTGCTTGAAATCATTAAGAAAACACTTAAAATATATTTCTTTTAATTTTTTAAGGTAAGTTTTTCTGTTTTTCTATATAATAAAGAAAGGCCTGTTTGTTGGTAATCGTCGTTCCTTCTTTTCTATACAAATCTACACCGTTTGACCGATCGCGATGAAATTTGGTACAGATGCCCCTTATAACAGGCGGTTTCAGATGGCCGTATTCATTTTCCCCCCAAAGCCCCCCTTCAGGTAGCCCCCATAGAGATTTCATGTAGTTTTTGCAAATTTTTGAATTTGGCGCCTAAAGTGTTGTATGAAATTGATTTCTTCTCTTTCCGAAATTTTTCTCCGGGATTGATAAGTGGCCTCTACCTACTTATAAACCATCACAATTTTTTCTCTCTTTAAAATTTGCGCGAAACGCAACAAATCCCCGCGAAGCGGTGCGAGGTAAATAAATTGATATACTGCTGGTTTCGACCAAAGAAATCATCCGGAATACCCATTTTGAGGTTAAATAATTCTCTAATTGTCTTTTTTTGTCTGATGTAATGCTGATTTCGACGAGAAAAATCAACGATAGGTATTACTATTTAGATTAAAAAAGAATATTTGGCATCGTTTTTTAGTGGTTTTAGCTACATTTCTTTCAGACACAGCTTTTGTGTACTGAGCAAAATCGAAAGTCGTCAGATCGGGCTCGAACTTGGGATGAGCAGGAGAGCGGTGATAGATAGAGACTTGCGATAAACGGCAAAGTTTAAATATCAACCTGAAGAAATCCGATTATGATGTCAAATCCACCATTCCACCAAATCCACCAAGTCCGCCATTTTGAATAACCTCAAAATTTTGTTTTGCCTATATCTCAGCTCCTATTATAGGTAGAGGTCTGAAATTTTTATATGTTGTAGGGACCATCAAGACCTTTCCAACGATATCTCATTTTCGAAAATCGGTTAAGCCGTTTAGTCTATATGGCCACCACAATTTTTCATCGAAAATCGACCATAATTCGAAAACGGCTTGACCGATTTTGATCAACTCGGGTTCAAATGAAAGCTCTCAACAAGCCCTACAACTCTCCTGAACATCCGAAGTTTCTAAAGTGACCGCTAGGGAGACAAAAATCAAAAACAACATTTTCGATGAGTTTTCGATGAATATCTCGAAAATGGCGACATAAATATTTTTCATTTTGTGATATCTTGTAACTAACTATGCTATCTATCACCATGCTAAAAATGAAGAAAATTTATGGATCTAATTGAATTTATTCTACCTTCAGGACTCACCATGAGATGGAAATCATCATCTTAGCCGAACAGAAGTTCACAGTTGTCGACGTAGAGTCCGGAGATGTTGATCAATTCCTCAATATTCTCGATCTAAAATGCAACTTCTCGATTCCGGATAAGATTCGCGATGATGGTTTTGCAATGATTGAGAAAGTTGCACGAATTGTTTCTTTGGTAAATCTTGTAAAATTTTTTAACAACAAAAAACTCTTAAATCTCACGAAAGACTTTGCATTTGCAGAAACGTCGCGTAAAGAAAGATTCTTGGAAGAATCTTCCACTTTGTGCGAAGAAAGCAGATGAGGAGAATCTTCGGAATCTCAGTGCGGAGAAGGATTTGCAGCAGACGGAATCGATGAATTATGTTAATAATAATTTCACAAAGATTCTAACTGTTACGCAGAAGGATCCAATTGAGCCGCAGCAATGTATGAGGAAGGAGGAGACTTGGAAGGCACACAGGACAACTCAAATGTCTCCTGAGCTAATGGATATTGATGAGAGTGTTGCAGCAGCATCTCCAGTTGTCAATGAAACTGTTTTGGCAGAAGATTCCGGAGTCTTTATGATGAATCTCTGTGTGACGCCGCCACCGAAGGATGTTCAGGAACAAGTTCCGGATGAAACTTTGGAAGAGATTCCTCCGAATGTGGTGCAAGCGAATGAGACACAAATGTCCTACAGAAGTCCGATCTATAAGTCGCCAGGAGCACGTGTCTTCCTAGAAACTGAAGCAGATGAAGCTGTTTCCGAGGATTCAGATGACAAACCTTTGATAACGAAGGTAAAGAAGCCGGCTTCAAAAGCCAGAGCAAAGAAGGCGAAGAAAAAGATCGAGAAGAGCCCTCAGGAGGTCCAGAACAGAACTCAGGAGATCCAGAAGAGGCCTAAAAAGATCAAGAAGAGTCCAATTTCTCGCCTAAATAAGACCAAGACCAGGGGAAGACCTCGAAAGGCAAGGAAGCAGGCAAGCCAGAGCCCCATTAGCGACGATTGTGTGCCGAAGGAGGTAGTTAAACCGAAAGAATCGAGTCAAGAGACATTTTACAACGGCTACAAGAGTCCAGGAACAGAGAGTGATGGCTTTGAGATTATTGATCCTCCCCAGAAGTTGCCTGAGCGCAATTCTTCCGTGATAAAGCCTGGCAGATCATTCCTATTAGAACTGCCTTCTGCTTATACGAAGATTAATGATTTGCAGAAAATTGAAGCCAAGGAAGGGAAGAATTCACTCCTTGAGAGCCTGAACAGGGAGAAAACTCCAGAGATCGTTGAAGCCAGGGTTGGGCGGTTTGTTTACATTTTTACATTTTACATGCTTTTTTACATGTAAACAATTCCTTTCTTTACATGCTTTTTTCTTTACATACTTTTCTTTACATTTTACATAAATAATGTAAAGAAAAATAAAGGTAGCAAAATATTTCTTTAATTGAAAAAAAGATGTAATTATTTTGTAAAATTTATGTAAAAAGTTATTTTATTTATTCAGATCATTCAGACACAAAAAATCTTAACCCGAGACAAAATTGTAAAGTAAATTTTTATGCATTTATGATTTTATTAACGTTATTCAAAAGTTTTAAAAATACAGATAAAATTAATTTGTTAAAGGTTCGTAAATTCTCATACTTTTATGGGAAAGTTCATTTCTAGTTTTGTAAAAATTGTTTTCAGCTCTCTTCTTAAAGACAAAATTTTTTGGAATTGAACTCATTCCCTTTCTTCAACCCCCATAAAATTTTTTAATATTATTTCTATGTACTTTAACTTCATCTCAAATAAACTCGTAATTACCTATCATAGTGATTTGAGCTTTAACTTAAAAATACATTAAAGAAACGCGCATAAAGTGAGAAGAGATATTTTTTATCGAAATAAGAAAAATATCTGTTTTAAAATCATTTAGTGGGCTTTAAGAACATCAATAGAATGAAATCCAGGATATATCATCAGTTTCTTTACAAAAAGGAAATTTTTACATATTAATATATTGACCTAAGTTTCTTTAATTTTTTTATTTTTTTATAAATATTTTAACGGGTTTCATATAAAAGATGATTTCCCACCTAAGTTTCTGACCAATCAGTAATTTTGCATACATATTAAGAAAGAAATTTAAAACATTTAAAAAAAAAATTGACAAACTTTTTATAAATTAATTTTTCCGTTAATGTAAAATAACTTTTTGATTTAAATACTTTGAGTTAATTAATTAAAGTAATTTTAACACAGAAAAAAATCAAACTTTAGGTTTTTTTCTACACATTTCTCTCTCAAATGTTGTTTTTACAAATTCTTTACATCTTTTTTACATTTTTGTATACTTTACATATAGTTTACATGTTTTTTACATGTAAAATGTAAAAATCATGTAAACAAATAATTTTACATGAAATTGCCCAACCCTGGTTGAAGCACAGCAAGAGAGTCCCATCCATTGGTTAGCTGGTAAGAAGAGAGGAAGATTTGCCCTCATTGAGAGTCCAGATGGATTGGAAATTGTTGAGGAGAATCAAATGATTGCTAAGAGACGTCGCTCGGATGAAGGATCTGACTCAACGGATGATGAGCAAATTGAAGGCTTGAGGACAACTGTAACAGTTCAGATTGAGAATCATCCGAACTCTGGGGAAGTTGAGACAAATGAAGACGTTGTGATGATTGATTCGGAGGAAGATGAAGAAATGAAGGATTTAGCCGTTGAAGCGTCGAAGAATGTTGGAGCAACAGGAAGAGTTGATGAAGTTAAGTGGGGAAGATTTATGGAAGTTAGAGCCAGGAAGAATGATGAAGGATTGAGTGCGAAGGAGGAGGAATTCAAGACAAGACAGAGACAGGACGATGTTATAGCAAAGAGGAAGGAAGACGTCAAGGAAAAGGAGGAAGACGTCAATGAAAAGGAAAAATACTTAAAGGCAAGGAAGGAAGACGTCAAGGAAAAGGAGGAAGATGTCAAGGCAAGGAAGGAAGACGTCAAGGAAAAGGAGAAAGACTTAAAGGCAAAGAAGGAAGACGTCAAGACAAGGAAGGAAGACGTCAAGGAAAAGGAGGAAGATCTAACAAGAGCCGATAAGGAGAACGATAAGAACATTCCTTGCTACAGGAAACCAGTAAAAGTTTCCCTTCCAATCGATGAGCTTCCCGCTTCCAAGACAAAGAAGTCAACAGGTAAAGATCCTTTTTCCTCTAAATATTTTCTTCAGTAATCAAATATTCTTTTTTTTTAGCTCTTTCAACACTCAGGAAGACTTCTTCGGATGAATTTGATATTTTCAGCAATATTCCCGACATTTCCAGGACAATTGATAAATTCCTCAATCGCGATGAGAAAGAGGAGAAGAAGAACAAAGATGAGAAGAGGGAGGAAAAGAAGGAGAATATTGATATTTTTGATAAACTTCGCTATGAGAATTGTTCAATGGTTGGGCGAAAGAGGAAGCTCTTCAATCCACTTCAGAATCTCCAGAATAGTCAGGAGTTGAATGCTCCGGAAGAGAAGAAGGCCAAGACGCCTGTTTGGAAGTTCTTCAAGAGTCGCAATAATCCCAACAGCTCACCGTCGGACATTGTGGTTGATTCGGAACTGAGTCAGGCGAGCAATGGGACACACTTTGGGGGAAAGAAGTTGAAGAAGATCGAGAAGAATTTGACGAAGATCAACAAGAAGGTGAAGAAGCAGCCTAAACCGGAGGAGCCGACGGAGCTGAAGCCACGGAAGCGCGTTAGCAGGAAGAGAGCTTCACTTCCGATTGTTAAGAGATCCGTCAGTGGAATTGCGGGCATCAAGGCGGGAGTCTTTGTGGCCAATATCACGCCAAACACGTCGAACTTCTTCTTCAACAATGTGAGTCTTCAGGCTATGAACAAAACCAATTAGATCTCCGATTAGGGCAGCCAAAAAGAGGGAGGATCAAGTAATTTTCTAATTTTTTTTTAATTATTCTTCTATTCTTCAATTTATTATTCTTGAAATGAATTCTTTTCTGTGAAATATTTCTATTTAATTGTGAAGAAAGAATTATTCTTTCGGAAATTTTAATGAAATTAATACAGTAGAAGTCCACATCAACGAACAATCGGATGTACTACTTTCGCATATTAAAAATAATGCGCGAGAGTAATACATCCGATTGTTCGTTGATGTGGACTTCTACTGTATAAAATTAATTTCTTTTTCACATTTTCTTGATAATTTTATTTATCTTATTTGATTAATTGAGAATTTATAGAAAGAATCTGAAAAGAGTTTGAAATTGTCAGTTACATTTCAAACTGTTTGGCGCTCTTTTTGCGGTGAATTTGCAGGAGAAATTCACCACAGCGATCGTGTGGTGATCGCGCCAAATTGTTTGAAAAGTAACGATCTTCGCCATGCTTTTATTGTGTAAAAGAAGCCAAAATAAATCATTTAAAAAAGAGAATTTTATTCTTTTATTAGGAATTGTTTCATTTCTAGCAAAAAAATTATTTTTCATAGACTTTTTTTTAAATTTATTTCAAAAATAAAGCTCCAAAAAAAAACAGAAAATTGAAAACATTAAAATGCATTAAATGAAGCAAAAGAAATATGGAGAAATGCATTTGGAATTCCACAAATGGTAGCGTTATTCGATGGTTTTCTTAATGCGTGGAGGAGACGCAAATAAGGAGGTCTTGCGGGATTCCTCGTAGCTCATCGCTCAATGATGGAGGAGCAGGAAGAGGAGGATTGGCAGAAGAAAGAAGGAAAAAAAACGATCGCGGAAAACTGTAACAAGATTTTGCTCTCGAGCAACACACACAGACGCAATTTTAATACAGGTAAAGAGATAATTATTTATGTATTAAAAAATCAAAGGGGTTAGTTATTGAGGGAAAATTTGCCTTAAGTAGTTTTTTTAAATTTTGATCTTCGATTTATTGTGAGATCAATTTTATTATTTTTTCAGGATTTTGTTAATTTTTTTTTAAAATGATTTCTTGAATCTGATAATATTTTGAGAACTTTTCAAGCACTTGTTTGTTTGTTTGAAAGTTTATTTGTCATTTTGCAACTATTTTTTTATTTATTTACTGACAAGTTTTTAATTTTTTACTTGGAGGACACGAATTTCTAACCTCAAACTTTGAGCTTAATTTTATACTAATAAAGAAAACAATTTTCCAGATTTTTTTTTGACGCACTTGTAGTATTTAAAGTCGCCTACACATAGATGTAGAATTTATCAAGATAAGTTGGACAGATTTTAATCTATGGCGGTTTAAACAAGTCGAATTGGCAGCGATTACCAGTTTTGTCTTCCAAGTATTAATGGAAACTTTTTGTCAAATTGCAATTTTCTGCCAATTTTCACACGATTTCTCGACAATTTGATCTATTTGCATTTCTCTGCCAATTTTTCGAAAGATTTCTTACAATTTTTCATAAAATTTCTTGACAATTTTTCATATTCCTGAACATGAAATATTGATTTCATAATTTTGATTTTATTAAACTATCAATTTGTTATTTTGGTTATTTTTTATACCTTGGGGTAGATTCTGATAAAATCTTCTCTTTTCTCTTCTAACAACTGAAAAGAACAATAAAGAATTTTTTTTGTTCAGGAAAATAGTCAGAAAGATCTCTGAAGAGGCCTGGAAAAGTAAATTTCCCTCAAAAATATGATTAAAGGCAGAACCAAAATGTTAAAATCTAAGATTTTTTCCGGAATACCAAAAATCTTATAACTGACGAATTGTAAGAAAAGAACAGAGAAGATTTTTATCAGAATCTGCCCCTTTATCGACTTTATGATAATTAATTGATACCTGTCCCTACATAATTCCTTTTTCAATGTTTTTACCAATTTTTTTTTCTAAGTTTGACATTGCTTTAACAAAATAAGTTTAAAATATAACAACAAAAAAATACATTTAAAAAATCCCTAAAAAAGATTTGTTTACTAAAAATAACTTTGTACTGTCTTATAAATATTTAAAAGTTTTAAGTTGTAAGAAAGGAAAAATTAAATTATACGGTGCGAAATTGTAAAAAAAGTACCTGAATAAAATAAATCTAATAATAATAAGAAAGGAAAAGATTATCGTCTGAATTTGATTCCCTAAATTTAAAATTTCCTGACAAGTTTGACAAGAATTATCTGTCAATGTCACTTTCAAAAAAATCGTTAAAATTAAATTTCCAACCGTCACAAAACAAAAATTAACAAGAAACTTTCTTGCAAAAATATATGTAAAGAAACTTCTCAGGTGCTTTGCCCCTTTCAATGAGATTGCTTTGAGAGGTATAGGTGAGCAACAGTTGCGACCGCGAGGTCTCTTGTAGTTGTTAGCGCGCGCAGAAATATTTTCGGTTTGATCGTAAAACCAGTTTGCGTGGAACTTTCAGCGGGTACGGACGTCTCTGCGCTGCAGTGTCTTTTGTAGTTCACCACAAGCCTCCCAAGTGTAAAAGTGCCTCCACCTGGGGCCCCCCAAAACCTGCCTTTTATTGACTCAAATGTCTCTCACTCGGAGAGCGCGTGTTTTCCTTTAAGAAAAAACCGCGAGTGTGGTGTGAGAAAGTGCACAAAGTTTGAGAGCATAGAGAATCACTTGACTCACCAAGAGTGTGGCTTTTTTTGGACATCAGCAGCGAAATGACCTACTTCTGATCCACCAAAAACCATTCACTTTCGCACTCAAAAGTTTAGACGACAAGAAAAAATCCTTTCGGCTTTTTTTTTGAAAGGAATTTTTAAAGTTTTTTTGTTGTGCTGAACTCTTTTGTTTTTCGGGGGGAAGAACATCAACGGCCTGGGAGGAACGAAACCTCTCAAGTTGTGCAAGAAGTCAGTGGTGCGAAGCATTCTTGTGACGCTCGCGAAGACAACACAGTCGAGGAATAACAATAAATTGCTCAATTGGCGCGTCTGCGTGGAAATTTTTTTAATTTTTTTTTAACATTTAAAAGTGTAAAGTTGTGAAAAGAAAAAAAAACCGGATTAAAAAAAAAGAATTAAACCGTAAAGTAAAAGAATTTTTTCATTAGGAATTTAAATCCTTCTTTGGATTCAAAGTTTGTTTTAAGGATTAAGGCAAAAGTAAAAGTTAACGATTTTGAAAACAGCTTTGAAAAGTTTTGATCTGAAATTTAGGGATTTAAAAAAATTGATTTTTAAAGTATTTTTTGAGGTAAACTTAAGCACAGTATTTGGGTATGAAAACGGTTTAATGTTAAAGTTCCACATTTAATTAGGCTCAGAACTACAGTTAAATCGTAAAGCTTTAATCCGTAAAAAATATTTCTTATTTTTAATTTCAAATTTTAGAGATCTATGAAGATCTATAAAACAAATTTCTGAGCCAAAAACGTTTTTAATTTGAAATTTAAGAATAGAAGTATTTGTAACCCAAGTTTAAATGTTAGAACCGTTCTTTTACTACTTAATTAAGGATATAAGAGTTTTTAAACTAATATTCAAATTTAAAATAAACTGTTTTTGTTTTTCAAAAGAGAACAGGTCTGTTTATTTTTTTATCCTATACGATTTTAGCAAACAAAAAGATTTCTTTAAATATCAATAATATATTTTTTTAAAACAACTTTTAAAGAAACTTTATAAAATTTAAAAAAATCTTCAGTAATTAATTTTTAAAAATATTCGAAAACCAATATTAAGTGAGTTTCAAAAATGTTTTAGAATCCTCTTATTTACTTCCTTTAACTGCAGATTAACTTAAAAAAAACAAAGAATAAATAACAATAAATTGATTATGGAAAAATCTTTAAAAAAAAACATCTTTAAAGCCTTAACCATTTTGCCTCAAAAACCTTAAAAACATTCCTAAAATCCAACTTTACGGTTTAATCAAAACCTCCCTAAAACTAATTATTTTTTCTTTTAATAAATAAAGCAATATTCTTCGTGGAAAAGATTTCTGAAAGCAAAACTCCATTCATGGCAAAAGTTCATTCAATGTGTTCCCAATAGGATTTCAATAGTGAAAGCGTTTGTGTGAAAAAAAAAAAACACCAACCTTAATGCATCACAGCTAATCCAATTCTTCGTGCAGTCGCACTGAAATTAAAACCATCTCGGCTCATGTGAAAGGCGCGTTTGCTGCAAAGAAAAAGAGTTCTCCTCAAGAAGTCGCACTAAAAGAGTGTTTGTGTTGTAAACTAGGAGGGCCAACACGGAGACACAGTAGGGCCAAATAGCACTGCACCTGGTTTAGAGCAAGTTCTTTTGCATTTTGCTAAGCGCCCCAGAGACTTTCAACAGCCCACGCAGTTCACCCACATTGTGTGCCCAAGAATTTGCGCATAACTCAAGGATTTCGGTTCGGAAATTATGTGTGAAAGTTGAATTTGTTCTGTGTGCGCGCGCGCGAGAACAAAGTGGACGTTCTCTGTGATTCCGCAAAAGACTTCCTCGTCCAAGATGACGCCTGGACACACCCTGGATTGCCATGAAATGCTCAAAGATGCAAAATCCTCATCGGAGCATCGCAAAATTAATGAACGGAGGACCTTCACGATGATTCCTCATGTAGTCTTTTTACTTTTATTGTTTCATCAAACTATCGGAATAAATAGTCAAGGTGAGTGCAGTTCAAATGATGAGGTTATTAAGACACGAAGAACAGGGTGTTTACGAGAGAGTTTGTTTGTTTGGTTGTTTTTTGGGAAGAATTATTTTAGTATTTAAATCCTTCAGTTTGTTTTGAGGATTTAACCATAAATTCTGATAAATTTATGCCCTCAGAATTATCCTTAAAGTCTTATAAAAGATGGCGGTAGAAATGTTTTGGCATGAAGTTGGTTTCATTTGAGTCTTTGAATCAATAAGTTTCCTTTCGCTCTATTTCGTTTTATTTCGTTTCTTTTCGCATCACGTTGTTAACTGATTTAAATTGATTAATTTAGCCGCATAATAATCCTTTACTTTAGCCCCAATTCAAGTTTTTCCTTTAATAAATCCTCTTTATAAAATTTTATTTAAACTACAAAATAGTCTCAAACATCTTGTTACGCAAACCTTTTTAACAGTTTCAAGCAAGAAATAACTCATCCAACTAAAACCGTCAACAGTGGCGAATATTTTTCAAAGACAACTCAAGTAAAGATCCTCCTCATTTGTCCATTTCCTGGACTCATCCACAACGCATCCAACCATCAACGAGAACTGAATTTATTTGACTCTCATGAAAATTTACATATTTTTCAGAGCTTTAATTCACCAACTTACTGGTGCGTGGCTTTGAATTGTTTTCCCGCCTATTTGTCTCTTTTTTTTTTTTCAACACAAACTTTTAACTCTTCATCTGCATTTGAACACGAGCTCAATGTCTGATGGCTTTCTTGGTGGAGATTGAATTTAGAGTGGCAGGTCGTGCGTGCAAATTCCATTCGGTTTGGTGCAGAAGAGAAGCAGGATTTTGTCTTTGTATTCTTTGTATATTGTCTTGTACATGGCGGACGTATGTAAAAAAGTTGCCGAACAATCTTTTTTAAAGTTTTTTTTGGTGGTTTATCGGATTTTTTAATTGAAAGGTAATTTAATTAATTCATTTAGTTGAATGTTCAGCTGAAAAATAATTATTTTGTGGAAAGAAAAAAGGTGTTTTCCTTAAATAAATTCTTCTCTTTTCCTAATTGATTGAGAATTGTTAATTAGAATACATTTTTGAACGATTTATAAGCAAAATTAATTCTTCCGCAAGAGGGCGTAGGGTTTAACTAGCGACATCTTGCTTTTGATTTAAATGAAACAATCAAGCAATATCTTCTACGTTTATTTAGGATTTTTTTTTAATAATCAATAAAGTTTCTTTATAAATCTAATAATGCCGCAAGTGTGAAAATTTAAAAAAAAAAGTATTTATTTGCAAAGAATTAATTCTTCCACAAGAGGGCGCAAAGTTTAACTAGTGACATCTTGCGTCAGATTTATATTACAATCAGGCAAGACCTTAGCAACTATGTACTCGAAAAGAAATAATTTTAAATAATCAATAAAGTTTCTTAGTATTCGATCAATACCGTTTTTCTGTACACCCTGTACGAATCGTGTTCACTTGTCTTCTATATTTATAAAACGCAAAGAACCCGCCCTATTTAGTAATTATTAATTAATGCTTTAATATGCAAATTACATACTATATCAACAATCTATCACCTGCAAAGTACCAAACAGAAGTTCAGAACAGATAGAAAAAGAAAATTCCATTGAGACCTGTTGGTTTAAGTGGAAAACTGCCCGCGCGCGTTAGTTTCTCTATAAATTCAATGAAGGCGCCATTGGCAAAAGGCAAAAAAGCAGCCACATAAAAAGGCATATAAAAATAAAAGGCAAGGAGTGAGAGAATAATTGAATAATGTACGAAAATCACTTCCTTGTCTTAATCAATGTCCGACCGAAAGGTGCAGAGGGAAAAAAATGAGCTGAAAGATCTGAGTCGAATTTTTTTTCAGTGATTGGCGAATGGTTTTGTGAGTTTCCAAATGAAAGCTCATTGTGAGACAAAAGAGCCATGAAAGAAATAATATTAAATAAATTACTCCGATGCCCAATGAAGCATTTCGCCATCGATTTTCCTCACTTTTTTGTCTGTTTATTCCCCGAAAAAGGAGACGCACCACCGTCAAATATTTATCTGTTGAACTTCTTGCAAAATGTGGCGGTAAATGAAGTGAAGATTTTTGGGCCCGTGATGATGGGGAGTCAACAGTTATGTGATGGGAAAGATTTCTATCCGAGAAAATGCTTTATTAATTGCCACTTAAAAGCTTCCAAAAACTCGCGAGATTTTTTGTGGCTGCATTTCTTTCCAAACTTGGTGAATAATTTGGTGTAGTGTTGTGGTTCACACACAGCAGGTTGATCTTTAACGGTGGTACGAACCTTCTTCCCATCAACATAGGAAATTATTTTATTTTCTTTACAAGAGAATCCACTCAAAGGGCATTCCACTGCGTGGCGCATTTGTGCTACATTTTCACGTGGAGAAAATTTAAAATTGAGGTGACAAAATGGAAGAAACCGTACAGAAGCTCCCACAAAAATTGCCCACAGCATTGCGACATGCTGCTTAGGAATGCTTCGAGGAAAGAATCAAAATATATATCACCTAAATTCTCATTTTAACCGGCCACACCTCCGTCGAAATGTGCTCAAAAAGAGAAGCACCGAGAAATTGGGGACAAAATGCGCGGAAATTTATGATAAAATATTCACTGCACAGTCTCATTAACAACTCGCGGAAAGATCGAGCAGGAGCAACGTTTTTTTTTCTTGTCAAACTCTGACCATGAAATTATCATCTCTGCGTGACCTCATAATTGCATTTCACGCACAATCTTGACCTCTGCCTCCTGATAATTTTTCATGCAATCAATCTTTTGTCTTCCATGGTTCTCATACAAATCCTTGGGGAGCGTATTTGGGGATTTATCCATATATGCAAAAAAGGGCATGAAAATAACCGTGGATAAAGGAGAATTAGAAAAACATTTAATTGGTTAAGCATTTAATTACATTTTCAGCACGAGCACAGAGTAAATTCTAACATGGAAGATTTGCTAACGATTCAGATAATTGGGTAAAGAAACAAGAAAATTGTTGAGGACAAGACATTTATTATTATTTTTTGTTTAACTCGTCAGCAGCACAGCGAGAGTTTAGATGTTTGTATGAAATTGAAGAAGCTAAGAAAGTTCAAGAAAAAAAAACAGACCTTGAGCCTCGGGGTAGATAAGATTGATGATTGAAGAGAAGAATATTCTTTTTTTTTTTAACTAATTTTTTAAAAGGCCAATATGTATCAGAAAATAAATCATTTAAAAAGGTTAACGAATTAATAAAAATAATTGATAAAGTGGGGCTAAAAAAAAACAGTTGAAACTAAATTTTGAAAAAAAAAATGCAAAAAGGAGATTATTCGTTTCTGTATAAGAAATCTCCTTGTCGGAGGAAAAATCGCATAGCACGCATAGCACAGATTGTAAGATAAGAATTAGAAACTCCTGAAAATCTTCTCATATTTCACCGGGATTAAGGAAAAAGCCAGCAAAGATTGGCTTTAAAATATAAACAATGACGTCACTTTTATGATTTTTGTCTCTTTAATGCATGAAATACAAAATGAAGCTTAAAAAAATTTCTCAAAAAAAAACATAAATGAAATATTAGCCTGAATTTTCGGCGCTCTGAACTACCAAAAAATCTTTTATGATTTTTTTACATTAGCATGAATGTTTCACGTATAAACCCTTGAAGGATTTTGTTGGCCACCATGGCCAATTTAACATTTTATTAATCGTCATAGAATAAAATCTCTTAAACATATCGTAATAATTTCTATATCTATCTGTAGGGAAGTTTCATTGCTTCAATATCGTCGAAAGAAAACTTGGAAAAATATTTTCTTTTGAGAGAAAATTAAGGTCAAACTTTTGAGGTTAGAAACCTCGATCCTCCAAGTGTTAAAAGGGATAAAAAACACAAATATGACGTCATTGATTTCATTTTTTGGTAAAAAAAAAAACAATTAAAACCTAAACGTCTTGACCTTTTAGGGAATACTCAAACACCCTCTCTGGCTACGATCCTGATAAACTCCTTTGAATCAAATCTTTTAATTTTTTTCTGCTAAAAAGCTTTACATTTAAAGCCATAATCGCTCTATTTTAGATAAAAATTGCCTTAAAATCTTATATACTTAATGGAGACGGACAGTACTACCAGGCGCCTCCATCTACAACTTTAAGTTAACAAATTTAAATGAAACTTTCCAAAAAAGCTCACCCGGCGCCCCCACTGCCAATTTTCCTTTTATTTTCTTACATTTAATCTCATAATTTGACTTTCTTCATTACTTCTTGTGTTAAAAATAAACAAAACCATCTGTGTCTGAGACATCTTGTCTCTGGGACGTCTCTTTGTGCTGTGAAAAGTGTGGAAATTCATAAATCTACCGCCATTCTTGTGTTTTCCATGCAAGAAGAAACTCCAACAAGCACACAGAAGAAAACCTTGATTCCTAAACAGTTCCTCTCTCCCTCTTTGGCACATTCGAACTTGCTGAAAAATATAATTAGCCATTCTTTGTCGCCATCTCACACAAAGCTCAAAGCAGCGTATCACGTTGCGAGTTGTGAACTTCATTGTTGGACCTCTTTAGTGGCGGATTAGTGAAGATGTTTTTGCGTAAGTCTTGTGCCAAGTAGGTGACAAAGGGGTGGATCCCAATTTGTTCTGGATCGCAGACGTGTGAAGTATCATCATTACGTCATGAGATGCGAGTAATTTGGTAATAAATAAAAATTGTTAGCACGTGGCTTCTTTGCAATGCAATGTGAAAGAGAAAAAGCACCAATACGTAGTAAAAAAATTTAGCAATCACTCTTGGAGAAAATTGCCAAGAGATGTGTTTGCGAATAAAAATTCAGGCAGGTTGTATGAGAAATGGTTGGAGGTGAAAGAAAGAAAGTTTTGTGCGCTTGTGCAAACCCCGCGCATAAGGTAATTTGATAAAAGAGATGGATGGTGTGTGTTACGCCAAAGTGCCTTTATTGTTGTAATTTTTATCATTTGCGAGATTTATTTGATTTACCACCCATGGGAAATTTTCCACACAAACTTTTCCTGGTTCATTCTCAATTGGCAAACAGAGTGCACCAAATAAAGAACTTTTCCTCATCAGAGAGATTTTTTTCTCGATGATCACGGAGCGTCACGTCATCCATTATTAATTTCCTTGTATTAGCATAATTTATTATTTAACGTCTGTTTAATTTTTTTCTTCTTCTTCATCTACTTTAGCCAAAGTGCAGTGAAATTGGAAATTTCCGTGCTCAACAAAACGATTTTCTTCTTCAATTGATTCAGATGGGTTGTTTATGAGCTCTTTTCTGCAAATTTATTTACTCTCTTCTCTACTTTGATACTTAATTGACAAAATTTATACATCTCGCATTGGCAATTAGGGGGGAATTAGCGGAGAATTTATGATTTCACAGGGTGTGCCAATGTTACGCAGATTTTTTTCTGGAAAAATTAATAAATTTGGTACAAATTTTTATCAAAGTTTCGTATTTTTAACGTTAAAGAGCTTAAAAGAAAAAGAAAAGGAAATATTTTTAGCAGCTTTACCAAACTTTGTTTGATTTTTTATTTTAATTTTTAATATTCGAGAAAAATATACAAATTTTCCGGTCTAAAAATAGTATTTCTGCTTCTTCCAAACTCTTTATTTAACCTAGAAAAATAAATATTTCTTTGCATTTCCATCGTCACACTCTGTGTTTATGATCTCCTCACAAACTGCGTGAAGAGAAGAATTTTTTTTCTGTTTATTCTATATATTCTCTTGGATAGTTTGCAAATCAATTCGAAGTGATATTTACCTTCAATCGTACCGTTATGACGATGACACAGTTTACCAACATTTTAGCACCTGAGAATTACATTTTCTTCGCATTTCTGTGGAAAAATTTCCATTTTCATCGCTGGAAAGAGCTTCCCGAAAAAAAAACAAATCTTTGTGCGAATTGTGGCGACTTTCGATGAGAAATTTTTATTTTAGAGGTCAACAAACTAAATGAAGAAAAAAATGTAATTAAAAGAAATAATTTTCATTGCGTCTTTGGCCGTGAAGATGCACGAAATAATTTTCACAACTAAAAGAGGGAAGAATGGCAATAATTCAGCAATTATCCAACCAATTAGACGCTTTTGCTATTTCTGTAATTGAGTTGTCGGGAATTTCTTGTGTGAGATCCACAAGAAGCTTCATCTATTGAATTTTCTAGGCCATTCAAGTCACACTTTTGTGTCTCTCAAATCAACTTTTGCGGCTTATCTCTGAGAGCAAATTAAATTATTGGTTTTTATGCACCGCGCGAAGGGGTCGCAACATACATAGCACCAAGGTCTTGCCAATTTTATGCGGTATGTTGCACAAGAAGTGACACACACTGTGCATGAGGGAATCACAAATTCATATGGTGCGTTTGAGTACCGTCTAATTTAATTTAATTAAGAGAACATCAACATTTTCCATCCAATGAGCTGTAATCTTGTGGCGTTTTAGCCAATTACCACGTTTTGCCCCAAGAGAGCTCGAAAAGTTATTTTACAAATATACAAAAATCTTCATCTTTTGTCACGCGGAGGAGGAATTTTTTCAACCGGACATTTATTAGCAATTTTATTTGCACGATTTCTTCATCTTAAGCAGCTTTTTTTCACAACACATGCGTGAAAAAAAAATCCCCCACGAATGAGATTTCTTCGACTCACGCTCTTCAAGAGTCCAAAAAGAAAGACACACAAGACTTTATATTTCCTCTGTTTCCTCGGCAATTGCAAAGGTAAACATAAAGCTTATTATAAAATGTTCTTCAATGGTGAATTAAGATGCGGGGACTTAGCATTGCTTAGCATTGACAGTTTTCGTGCGGCATGTGACGAATGTTGTGTTTGAATTTATTGGCGTGAGTCGGAAAAATTGCGTGCATTGACCTAAAAATCTGAATAAAATTTTGCTTTTTGAAGGTCTCGCTCATTTTCCCAATTTTTTCTTCCACCTCCTTCTCCTCTCGATTGCCTTAGAGAGAATTTTTTACGAGTTTGCGAAAAATTTTTATTTATTCTTTTGCAATGGGGGTTTCTCATTTAGTGTTACAACAAGAAATTGAATAGGATATTGAAATTAGTATGAGGCACTAAAATATGCATTAAATTAACTTTTTTTTATGTTCTTTTAAGTCAAAAAAAATTATTCGTGTGTATTTCAGGATAATTAAATTTAAGGGTAATGTCTTTAAAATCAGGCTAATAGGCTCCTGAGAAAATCCTCACCATAAAGAAAATCTTAAGAGATAAATTAATTTGAAATTCTTCGCGCTTATTTCTATTTGTCAAAGGGGTGTTTATCTGAAGAATATTTTATTGATTAATATCGTCAGTTTAATGGAATTAAATTGGTATGCCACGATTGTGGTATACCAACTAATATTTATTAAATTATTCCTAAAATTTTTAATAAAATAAAATATTTTTAATATTCTTCGCGTTATGAAATTGTATTTAGAAGGAGTTTATCGTATTTTTATAGCATTTTTTTCGGTTATTTTTATTACGTTTTGTTTATTTAAATTGTTTTTTGATTATTTTATGTCTTGTTTTATTAGTTTAAAATTACTTTCCATTAGGTTTGCTTAATTATGAATTCTTTTACATTATTCTTATAACTTCTTGTGTTCTTACAATTTTTGGCTGTTTTTGCAGTTTTTCTTCCTTCTATTTTATCTAAATCTAAACTAATTCCTTTCTCAAATATTCTGAATAATAATGACTTTTCTCGGATATCTCTGAATATGGAATATTTTAAAATCCGGGTTTTTCGTCGGTTGTGGAAACTCCTTACCCAAAGAAACTCAGAATCTTTCCAGAGCTTAAATTTCTATTACAGTCGTGCTCTCGTGGTCGGACCGCTTTCAATAGGACCGCTCGGTGGTAGGACGGCCTAAAAGCGGGGAAATTTGCCTTCGCAGTGGGACAATTGGTACCTTGTCTCCGCAATAGGACGAAGGGGAAGATAAAGTTTTCACCTCCGTAATTAAAATTCACCACTGATTCTAGAAACTTCCAAGAACACGTCCTTAACAAAAAACATATTTTTCCCTTTAATTCACAAATAAGGCTTTTTTAAACTTATCTATTATTTGTTTCTTTAAAAATAATTATGAAAGAACCAATTTTTGACGAATTTATTGAAAAAAAATACTAACTATTTTCATTATTTGGTATTTCATATAAATGCGTATGTGAAATAGTTGGTATTCCAAATAAGAAAAACATCTTCAAATGAAGAAATCTCTGCAAAAAAAAATTAAATTCGAACTTTATTCAGGGACTTTTTAAACAATAATTTATTTCCGGGTTCTTCGTCGTTTTTAAACATTCGTCATTTCTAAAATATAGTGGAAAACTTTTTCCAACAGCTAAATAATAGCCAAACAGATAAACATAACCTCATTTTTTAAAAATTTAGTGTGCAAAAAAAGTGAAAAATACCGGATAAACTGCAATAGGTGTCCGGCGGGTTACCCTTTATACTATTAAATAATATTTTAGTCGAAAATTTGCATAATTCACATTTTTTTGTGTCATAAGAAAAATTGAGTTTTTTTTTATTTTAGTATTTTACGGCCGCGAACCTCATGTCCATAGGGGCAAAAAATTGAGGTTATGTTCGGAGAAACCTTTTTTCTCGCGTAAAATATGGCTGCGTAATTCGGCTGTAGATTTACGAAAAGGAAATTTTCAGTCAAGCAAAACATAACCTCAAAATAAATTAATTTTTTCTAACCGATAATTCCTTCAATTCCGAGTTATTTTTACAACAATTTAAGTAAGGTTATGTTAGCAGGTATATTTTACAACCTATTTGGTGTTATACGCTAAAAAATATACCTAATTTAGCTGAAATTTTTTTAGGTTATGATGAAGCGAGAGAAGCCAAAAATGTCAAAAGATGTGCCTGTCTTGTCAAATAAAATGCATCAGGAAGCTCTTAAGATTCTTTATAAACTTCCTGATGCCAAGATTTCAATGATGAACAATTTTCAGCAAACCCTTTGCAGTTACGGGAAGGACCCATTTTTTGTGAAAAATAAAATTGGAAGTGTGAGAATTTTGGCTAGGAAAATAATTAAGAGGGTGAAGGACATCCCTCCGGGGGGTTTTCATAGCATTTCATTCCATAAATCGCACAGTTTTTGCACATGAAAATTTACTTTGAGGTTATGTTTGGGGTGAGAGGGAATTTTCCTCACATTAAACGTAAGTGAGTATAATTTTGCGCCCTGAGAAAATCTTCCACTTCACATAACCTCAATGCACATTTTGTGACAAAAAACCGAATTATGCAAATTTTCGTCAAGAAAAAGAAATAAGAGCAATTCATTTTTCTCATAATTCTCACTTATTTGCACAAAAAAAAACAATGTTTGAGGTTATGTTAGCGCAAAAAATACTCCGCTAAGTGTCAAAAAATACGCTTCTCGCGAAGACGTCAACCAAAATACGCCTCCGTCTGTTCAAAGCCATAGGAAAAAAAATAACGATTTTTAATGTCCCTTATAATCTGGAAATTTCCAGTCTTTCCTTCTCGCGGGATAAGACTTCTTTTTATTAAGTGGACAATTAAAATGTTAAAAAAACCGATGACAAATTTTTTTTCCAAATTCTTGAAAAAAAACGTCCATATTGCACCATTCTCCCCTAAACAAACGAGATCTACAGAATTGACAAAATTGGACCAGTCTCCCCTAATAAACAGCTGACAAAAATTTCACCACTTCACCTCAATTCGCCGCAACTTCATTCTCTTCTCGTACTTTTTCATCAATTTTCTTCATCTTCAAAGAAAATGAAGAAAAAAGTAATTTTAATTAGTTTAATCGCCCTTAAAACGATTTCTAAGTGTTATTGTGATATGGTGAAGTGTATTTGAGGAGAAAAAATTAATCAGGTTAGTCAATTCAGTGAAAAAATCGACATGAAAGACGGACCGTCCTACCACGAAGCAAGAAGCCCAGTTTTCTTTTCCATTTTCCTGACTCATTTTCCTCGGGGTTGCATTTTCTTTGCCATTTCATGAGGTTTGGAGGCTATCTAAAGATGCCTGTCCAAAAATTTTCCTCAAAAATATTCCTGCAAGCTCAGATTTCGTGGTAGGACGGATTTGCTAGAACCGGGTTGGTCCGACTGCACATTCATGACTGTATTTTCTTTATTAAAAGCGCCCCTCTCTATGCTAGCCACTGAAGAAGGCTCCAAGCGGGGCCGAAAGCTCTGGAAAGATTCTGAGTTTCTTTGGGTAAGGAGTTTCCACTACCGACGAAAAACCCGGATTTTAAAATATTGATGCAAAACGTAGGGAAAAACTGCATGGAATATCGAATATTTAATAAAATACTACTCTCTGATTATTTTTTATTCAGATAATCACCCCTTGCTTTTTTCCTTAAGAATTCACTAAATAGAAAATGGAGGCGCCTGGTTGTTTGCCAACTAAATATAGACGCTTGTACGACCCCCAACTGTAATGGAAATCTCGATAGATTTAATAAACAATTTCTTTCTTCGCAGGAAGAAAACAATTTGATCGGATTGAGAACACTTTTTCCCACCTCTTTCAATTTTTTTTCTTCCTCATCAACCCACAAAGTGCGATCACGTAAATAAACTTTAAATCCCCATCATGTACATAAGGAGAATTATTAAGTATATATTATAATTTTTCTCGTGGTGAGGAAAATGATTCAAAGACAGTTATTGCTGAATGAGGCACGTTCTTGATCAATTTCTTGAGCTCAACACCTTCTCTAAATCTTACTAAAACAGCTTACAAGCTCTGAGTAAACCACAAAGTCCATTTGTGTGTGCAGTTAAGTCAATATATAGCTCGCGAGAAGACATTTTGCTTAGCAAGGGGAGATGGAAATAAATGAGGTAATTCCGTATAAAGATTTGTTGTGTTTTTTTTTTGGCTGGGAGGAATCACGACCACAAAACATTGTGTCTCTGTTCGTGCTACAAAAATTTTTCCAAAGTGCGAAACATTTTTACGTGAAAGAAGGTTTCCCATTCAAGGTGATCTGGCTCGGAAGCAAAATGAGAAAAAAAGAAGCAATAAAATGTTTGTTAAGTGGAGAGAATTGAGTTAAAATTTATAATACATGAAGATTGAACTTTTGGTTGATCTTTTGACTCTTCTTGCCCATCAAGGAAGAAAAGATGTTGGTTGAATTGTATGATTGAAACCTCAATTTCTCTCTTACGCATCGCACCTCGCGTAATGTGTGAGACAGGTTCGTTGGCGTCACAAACATAAATATCAATTTTTTGCATGAAAATAAAAAGTAAAAAAGTTAAATATTTATTCAACCGGCATCGAAAATGTGGGTGGATGGCATTCAATTCCAACGTTATATTGGCACCACTTGTGACTCCATGAGAATTGAATAACAATACCTGGTGTAAAGGAGAAGAACTAATCAACGGGGTCCAACCAGTTGAAAGACCCCAATTCGGAGTAGGTTCATTTAATCTTTTTTCTTTTCTTTTCTTTGTGTCGCTGTGCCAGAAAATGCGATTTCTTAGCGAATGTGTGTGAATTTAATTTTGTAACCTATCAAAATTGATATGCTAATCAAATAAAATATATAAAATATCCCAGATAAATGAAATGTGAATAAAGAGATGTTCCAAATAAACACACAAGTAGAAATACAAACTGTGCCAATTGAGCGGAATTTTAAATACTAAGAATATTTAGCATGGCAACAGAATCTTCTTGAGAATCCTTCTTTTTTTTAACCCTCCGTATACTGTGGCCAAAATACCTTCGCGCATTGCTATAGGGTAGGTGACCGACCTCATAGAATTTTTCGCAAAATAAGGAAATTCTTTCGGTCATAAAAGCTTCAAGAGATTCCTTGGTTCTCCCTAAGAAGTCTTTTGTCTATTTTAATACACAAAAATAATGTTTAAATAGCTTTTTTTATGTTTTTTCCAAGATTTTTTTAGGTTAGAATCGTCAAGAAAGAGACGAAGAGTGACAAAGCGAAAAAAGGAATAAATTCAACCGTTACACCAATTTTTGAATTCTCTATTCTTACATTTGTCTTAATAACTTTTCTTTTTTTTATTTTGTAATGGGTTCCGTCCTATAAGATGATTTCCCGTAACTTTTCTTTTGGTGGTCGAATTGAATGGAAATTCTTACACAATCTTCCCAGATAACCAAGGAACTTATTCCCAAAAGATGGGTTTTAAATCTCTGAAAATTAGGACGTAATAACTTGAAACAGGGCTCTGGGGTCGGTCACGTACCCCTCATGGCAATGCGAGGGTTAAAGAAAATTAGGAGAATTAAGATTTTAATTCATATTCAAATCTGTCTTTTACTTATAAAGTTAACCCTTTCGTGTCTGTTGGGTCATTAATAGCGACAGATAACGTGAAACATTTTATTTTTGCAGATATGAATTAATTTTAAATTAATTAATTATTTTGAATTAATTTTTTAAGTTAAAAATACGTTAAGTTTACGTAGAAGAGGCTAAAAAAGATGTTTTGACAAAGAAATGTTCTCTGAAAGCAAACAATTTTTCTTTACAAAGAAAAATTATTATTAAAATGGACCTCTTAATCCTTAAAGAGCTTTTTTGACAGTCTTGTAAATAAAAAAAACCTTCTGCAATACTCCTCTATATTCCCTTTATGAATGGAAAGTTTTACTTTGTTAAAAATAATGTAATAATTTTAAAGATTAGTTTATAAAAAATATTCATTAGAAAAAAAAAGCTTTGCTCATCACAAACTCATGGGAACTTTGTAATAAATGCACTATTCATTGCAGAAATTTATGTTTATTATTTATTTAGAAATTTATTCCTTTCAAAATCTGGGAAATAACTTTAACTTTTGTCGCTTTTGAGATGGCAAATCTCCACATTCTGCTGAAGAAATATCGCAAAATTTAATGGACTCCCACGTTGTCTCTCAGCCAGACAAATATGACGACAATTTGTGATTCTCTTTCACAATGATTTCAATTCCTCCTGATGTTCCAGCGCGAGAGATCTTCCACGAGATCTTCCCATCAATTTCTTTGCATATGGATTTTTTTTTTTGAAGAAACGAGACGGAAACGCGAAGAAATTAGTCGAAATGATGATGAAGCGACGGAATTAACAACAAAACGTGATTTTCATCATCTATCCATTTCTATATGTTGCTTTTTTTATTGCTCCATTGAAGGGGGAAGAAGAAAAAACAAATTTTTGGGTGAAAATAGAAAGAAAAGTTCATTGAATGCCAAACACAAATCTTGCGCAATGTGCGTAATTCTCTGAGGAATTTGAATGTGGTGGCCCGTGAAGAAAAAAAAATCCCTCCACACTTTATTAAAGCTTTACACAGGCGGCATTTTTTTTGCTAACCAACAAATCATTTTGAAAAGATTTAAGAGCCAATTGTTAGAGTTGAATGCTTGAATTTCTCTGGGGAAAAGAATTAATTTACAGGAGTTCTACTCGTAAATTTTCAGCTAATTTAATTTCTTGTTATAATTTAACGTTCCTTTCTTTGCGTGCGTTCTCAGAAGCCCCTCCAAAAAGAGACGCATCCATTGTTCTTTCAGGGGCGCCATTCTTTTTACGTACATTTTATATTTCTTATGGATAAGGTATGGAAGTTGGAAGGTGTTGGTGCGTTGTTTTTTCGAAAGGCGACAACACCGACAGCTCCATATAAAAGCATAAAAAAAATCCTAAGACGAGGTTCAAGAAACACATTAAAACTGCAAAGTAGTGAAAGTTAGTGGCTTGTTGTTGGTGCAAAATCGATCGTCATCGATATCATTTAATTGCTGTGGCGGTGCGCATTTATCAGCCTTGGCCGTTTATGCAAAGCACACTGCAATTAGGTTGGCATTAGAGTGAAATCGCGCCCCGTTGAAAACGAAAGACTTGAACTTCAGGCGACGAACCTGCTTCACCGGGATTAGTGATTTGAGTCACTTTTTGACTCAGCACCACCTCTTCGCGCCCACAGAGTTCTTCCGTTTTTTTTTACTTGACCACTCATCCAGAATGAAATTAAAAGTTTGTGTGTGTGTGGCTACTTTGTAAATTTTCCCCTTAAGCCAAAATGACCAATGTCTTGCTAAGAGCTCCTTACGTGAGACACTTGAGGTGACCTTTCGCTGGTTTCTTGAGAAAATATCAAGCGCGCGCGCGTTTTGTGCAGAAAAACTCGCTTCGCAACTCTCATGTGACACACAAATGGAAAATATTTTATTAGAAGTTCTCCCATCGACGTTCTTTTACCACACAACTCTCTACGCTCAAAACTACTTTCGATATCTTTTTGCAATTATCAATATTCGCAACAAAAAGTCTTTCCCGTGGCTGCCCATATTTTGCCTCCTTAATGTGTGTGTGAGTTGGTGCAGTTTTTTTTCTCTTGAGAGAGGTCTAATGAGGTGTATTCAATGGCTAAAAAGTTTCTGAGAGTGATGGTAATTAAATTCTACCATTGCCCATTAATTTCATGTACTTGTGCTTGATACTACTTTCAGCACAAATCCATGGGAGTTTTTTTCTCTCTAGAACAAAACTCCAAGAGAGGTTTATCAGTTTAGGGAACAGGTTTTTTTTATTTTTATTACGATATGTAGGTAAAATGTACTTGAAAATCCTGCAATTCCCTCTTCAAATCTTACAAGTACTTAAAGTCCTTCTATTAAAGATTTCAAAATCTTGGAAGAATTTATTTTCATAAACCCAATAAATACTACACAAATCTTGCCAGTATTGCAAGTCTTCCAAGTACTGCTAGTACTGCAAGTACTTATAGTTCTTTCAGTACCGCAAATTCTTTCATTAATGGAAGTCCTTTACAAGCTAGCAAATGAAAAAGCTCCAAGCATTGCATATTCTACGAGTCCCACAAGTACTGCAAATATTCCGAGTACCACCAGTACTTCAAGAATTCTTAGTGCTTCCAGTACTGCAAATCTTTCTAGTACTGCAAGTCATGTAGTATTTTTAATTTTCTGCACTTCTAAGCTTTAGATAATTTTTTTATTCACAGCTTTAGTACATAAATTTTAAAAATAAATAGTTAATAAATTTTAAAATCTTTGAGATGGACCCAGTAAAATAATCAAAAATGTAGGTTCGAAATAAAACGGCCATAAGTCCCATAAATCCTTCAAATACAACAATATTTCTCATAAAATTTATCGATTTATAAATTATCTTGTACAAATCCTTTATTCTCATAATAAATTACCTGTTCAAATCCTTTGAATACTTCTCATCTAAGCTTTAGAATTTTTTTGATATCTAAATAATACTGTAGAAAATTATTTTTCATCCATTTTAACCCAAAATTGATCAACCCCTTTTGTTCAAAACGACTTGTTCCTCTACAAATGCAAGACATTCACTTTACAGTGGGCGTGACATGAAATTATTAGACTCAATTTAAAGTTGTAGCATAGCTACACAAACATTTGTGTCGTGCTCTTTTATTGCTCCTCCAAAAGATTGTGCGCGATTCGGGAACCTCATGCATAATACGAAACTACGCTGACAGAGAAATATTGGCAGAAAAAAAGCCCTCAATATGGAAATCCATTTAGCAAGGTGGTTGCAATTGGTATTCTTTCGACACAAAACCAGCCCAACAATATTTATTGCAGATGGAAGTGAATGAGGAAGATGTGAATTGCCTTAGATAAACGTTTTTATTGCTTTTGCGTTGAGTTGTGTAAAAGACACAAATTGATTTTTAAATTTGATTTAATTGCTGTCGCTCAAATTTACATTATGCAATGCTCCTCTAACTATTTATTATTTTTAACAACAAACATGTATTTGATGAGAGGTGAAGAGCATTTAAAATGAAAATGAAACTTTTACATTAATGGCGGTATAGACAATTTGTATTGTAGTGTCCTTTCAAACCGTTGGCGCTGTAGGCACTGAAAGGGACGCTTTAGCGCTGAAAGCAGTAGAAAGGACGCTTTCCTCAAACAGGTGCGCCTGAAACAGATTTTAACGATAAAAAAAAATAGACGAAATGAGACACTTCTCCGCCTTTGGTTTCATAAATCACTCCACTGAACTCTCCCAGTGAACTTTCTAACGCAAATCTGTGGTCTGGAAGCCATTCATTTCACCTCCAACCAGCCTCTTTCCGGCCACGGAACCCACGAAAGCACCCATAACGTAATAAGTTTTTTCTGGTGCAACAGCACAACTTGCTGCTTCGTGCTACAAGACGTAGATCATGCATGACACCCTCCTTCCACCTCCGCTAAATTTCAACAAAAATGTTTATTCGAGAAAAGTCCTATGAAAGATTGCAGCAAGTTGCACACACCGTCTCGCCAAAATTATACAGCGTGCAAGTGGATGCTGTGACGCCATGAGAGAAGCTGAAGAAATTTTACCAGATGCGGTAGAGCACAAAAATACTCCCCACATTCACTTTTCACATCCAGATTAAAATTCATCTCGTGTGGTGCGTTGAAATTGCGCAGAGTATGTAATTTAAAGAAATATAACATATAAATTGCATGAGATTTCACTTTTAGAATCAACATTAATGCGTGGAATTTTTCCTCCTTCACTTTTTTCTTTCAATCTCAACTCAAAAGATTAAACGAATTACTTTTTTTTTGAGGAGATAAGATTGATCTGGGCGGTTCAATGATGCTTCCTTTTGTCTCTTAGTTTGAAAAATTCTTTTGAGCTTCAGAAGAATATCAAAACATCGATCATATTGTTTCTCTTTGATTTTTATTTGCCGCACGATTTCTCCACACACACAAAACTTTTGATTTCTTGTATTGCTCGATTTCCTCCTTCCATCTCTGTCCCACCAATAGCGCCATCATTTCCATTCGGATATTTTTGTTATTTTGTAAATGAAAACAGAAATTAAATATTTTGCGTGAAAATTCATTGTAATGCCTAATTGTGCGTAGCTAAAGGGATTTTCTTCACCTCTGGAAAATGCAATGAAAAACTCGCATTGAGCTCTTTCATTAGAATTTGTAATGAAAAGAAATTAAATTATAATTTAGTTTGAATTAAATTCAGCAGAAAATAGTTTTTCTTGTTACTAAATAAAGTTTTATTTTGCTGCAATTTGAATGTTTGTGGAACCGCCTGTTTAATGTTCAATGTGGCGTCATCTATTATTAATTTATCGTTAAATGTGGAGACATCTGTTGTTAATTTTCTTTTTAATATTAGACATTTTCTTTATTAAGGTAAATGTTAGGAAATTTTCTTTTCTGGAATTAGAAATCTCTTGGTACAAAAACTTGAATTAAACTCTAAAAGGAATTTAAAAAAAAATCTTTTTTTTATATTTTCATATTCACTAATTTCCGATTAGAAAGCCATCTGTTGTTAATTTTTTTTCTAACAAAATTTTTATATTTTAGATCAACTTTACAGCTAATCTGTTTAGAAATCCTTTAAGAAAAGTCTTGCTAACTTATTAAAATCCCAAAAAACTATTAATAAAAATTATTTATTTTTTATTAAATCATGTGGCGCCATCTTATGAGTATTTTTATTCTAAAAATATGGCTCAATTTGTATGTAATTATTTTTTTTGTCTTTATCTGTTTGTTTTGCGACCTTATTATGTATTAATTTAATTTTAGTGTTTTTGAAGATTCTCAGGGCTTCCTAATTGTCCTGGCTGAATAAAATCTCCCACATAATGCTATTAATTAGCAACACATAGAAAAAAATCAATTAAATTATGATTTGTCATCAAATGCAATTTTCTTTGCTTTCTTCATTTTACCTTCAATTTCCTTCCTTTTCTCGCATTTGCCAAACGACCCAAGAAACTAGTTATAGAAAATTCAATTAAAGTGACTTTGAGTAAGAAATGAATTTCCCCGCAATGATTCATCTATATTAAATTCAATTAACAAACTTCCCCCCTTTCGAATAGATTTATAATGAACTTGTGAGACTTGTGAGCTACCTTGCAAAGAAAATTCATTACGCGTGTCTCACTTTTTTTCTCTGGCTCATTTTTGGCGCCAAATTGATTTTGGTTCCTCATTTCTCTTTTGCAGTGTGTGGCCCACCGGCCGTTCCCGCCAATTCTCGCGTAGGAATTGCAACAATCGACAGTGGCTACGTGGAAGCGAGGTACGAATGTGACTCTGGCTACGAACTATTCGGGTCGCCCACAATCAGATGCGACCCAAAACGTGGATGGGACAAAGACATTCCATTCTGCGGTGAGTCTTCTTCTTTATTTCTTCAAGATCTTCCTTTTTTTTATTCTTTGCTGTGAAGAAGTTACTTCTTGGTGCATTTTTTTGCTGGTTTGTGGAGAGACAATGTCTGTGGTGGTCCCATAATGACAATTTGCACCATATTGTGACACGGATGGAAAGTTTTTCTCACACAGCCACAGCAAGGTTGAGGTCAGCACAATGCAATACTTATGGGATTTTTCCTTTCACACCATTCAGGCACAAATGTAGCATTCAGAAAGCCCGTAAATCAGTCGTCGTCCACGAGAGCGGGCCCTGCGAGCTTTGCCAATGACGGGAAGCTGGGAAATCAGAATCCCGACGGGCAGGAATGCTCAGAGACGCAAAAGGAACCATCGCCGTGGTGGCGGGTGGATCTCCTAATGCCGCAGGCTGTGAGGGTGGTACGGATCACCACGAGGGGATGCTGCGGCTTCCAACCCATTCAGGATTTGGAGATTCGCGTTGGGAACAGCAGTACGGATCTACAGAGGAATCCTCTCTGTGCGTGGTATCCAGGCACAGTTGGTGAGTTAGCTGTGTTTCTTTCAGACACAGCTTTTTTTTCTAATTATTTAAAAGATTTTAAAATTTAACGGTTAATTTGAGTTAATTTTGAATGATTAAATTTGAAAATTCGATTTCGTAACGAAATACTGAATTTTAAGTTTTTTATGATAAAAACGAGTCTTTAGAAATTCTTTAAACTTAAAATTAAATCTAAATAATTTATTTTAGAATATTTTATTGCGAGAATCCTTTTTTTTTAATAAAAGATGTTTTAAGAAAAAAATGAGAGAAATACGAAACTCTGCAACTTTGTTATCATTTTAACCGTTTCGCGTTTTTTGGGTCATACGCTGACCCAAATGTGAAACATTTTATTTTTCCAATTATTTATGTATTTATTTGTTTTTCCAAATTACAAATGCATCAAATTCACGCAAAAGAGACCAAAGAAGACGTTCTGACAAAGAAAAGTCCTCTGAAAGCATCTAGGCAATAAATATCGTGATAAAAAGAGATCACAACAATTTAAACATTTTTTTTATATCAAATGATTGAAATTTTATCCAAAATCAACCAAATAAATTTCCTTAATTTCTCTTCTTGCTAAAGAATAATTTTTAAGATTACATTAGTTCCTAAAGTTGGTGATTTGTCAACCAAAACGTCGCTGGAATGCACAAAAACGACCTCTTTTATTATTCCAAGCTCGATTTATCCGTTATGAAATTGATTTTAAAGGTTTTAATTAAGGTTTTAAAGTTGAAAAGATTCCGTTGAAGGAAACGTTTTAGAACTTTTTCGATAATATTTGAAGATTTTTTTTCGATGATAGACAATTCTAAAGTCAGACTTTGTTAAGTTTCGAAAATTTCAAAAAATTTACAAATTTCTTACTTAAGATTTCAAAATGAATCAAAAAATTCTTCTACGTAAAAAAATCATTAAGAAATCTCAATTATTTCATGTTCTTTTGACTTCTTTATGTTCTTATTCTAACCAGCAATTTATTCTTTTTACATTCGCCCCATGATTCTTTTGCAACAGATGAGGGCACAACGAAGGTATTCACATGTGCTCGACCCCTTGTGGGTCAATTTGTGGCCATTCAGCTGGTTGGTGTTGAGGGGAGTCTCAGTTTGTGCGAAGTGGAAGTCTTTACGAATGATGAATTCTCACCAGAACGCTGTGCTGCACCGGATTTGAGTGCAGACACCATTCTGGCCACATTCTCACGCACCTGCTATGAATTTCACGTAACCCGGGGGGAAAGCTTTGAGAAAGCACGGAAAATCTGCCAATCACATGGTAAGGATTTGAAGGAAGAAAAAAAGATGGCGCTTGTAACGAACTTAAGTTCCACACATTTTACGTAGTTTTCGAACGTTTTTTGACAGAATTTGGCATAAAATGTGTTAAAAAAAAGTAATTTTTGGGCATTTCAGGAGGAGATCTGATACACAGCTTCCGTGGGCCAACGCACGAATACATCTTGTCGGAGTTGGATAGGCGGAAAGCCGACCTAAGGACGCAGCTTGTGTGGATCGGAGCGCAGAAGGAGCCCGGAATTACGTCACGTGTGTGGAAATGGGTCAACGGTACGTGGAAATTGTTACATGATCACCCTCCTCCACTTCCCAAGTGCTGCATCTGCGCACATTCCCCTATCAATTGTGCAGAATCTCTCTCTCAAAAATGCGTGGAAAATTTATTACTACATCGATATTTGAATACAATGGCGAACAATTGCATTCGGTGGAAGATTCTGTGATCCATCCGTTGTCGATCATTTTGCCAGCAAACACCGCAGCGATATGAAAAACGAGGAAATTATGTCATCGCGCTGCAGCAGCATAAGAATCTCCCTTCCTTGCCTTGTTTTCTTCGCGCGCGCGGGAAAAAAGGAAATTGCCCATGAGAAAATTCACATGCAATTTGTACCGGTAGAGGCTGCCTTTCTATGCAAAAAAAATTGCATGAGATTCTATCAAAACTCTTGTGATTTCTTTCTTTATTTTTTCCTTGCAACGAAACGCAAGAGAGGGGAGATTTTTTTCCAAAAGTAATTTCTCACAAAAAACCTCACGGCTTCTCTTTTTTTCGGGTAGATTGGACAAGACATTTTAATTACAGGTCTCTGTTTTAATGGCTGAAAACTCGTTAAAAAATCCACCGACTTTGTTTTATTCTGTGTGCGGGGTTAAATTGAAAGACTTCTATATGGCGTTTCATTAAAAATAAAACGGTGGAAAAAAGGTATTTGGTAACGTAGAAAGTGGTTCAGAAAATGAAGCAGAAAAATCATTTTTGAGAGGAAGAAAATTATTTTTTTTTAATGTTTTCGATGTGATTTTATTAAATTTATTTTGGGGGAAGTTATTATTAAGAGAAGAATAGGGTTTAAAGCAACGAAAAGAATATATTTTAAGGAAAATTTGTAACTATTTAATTTTTCTCAGACTCAAAAAAAACATGAGGATTAAATTTCTTTGCACACTTTAATTGTTCTTTATAATTTGCACATTTTCTTTTCCACTTTTCTTTTCCATTCACTTTTATAAATTATGAAAATTGACGATATTCGGCCGCGGTGGGACAATAACAAAACCCTGGACTTTTCTGGCTCTTTGGCCTCTCGGTTGCTGCCACTGCTGCTGGTGTTGATGTTGATGTTGTTGCGGCTGCTCTATCTCAGCGCTGGGCACAGACTGCTTGATCTCTGCAAAGGCAGAAGAAATGCCCACGGGGCAATTAATATAATATTCCCATTTCGACCGTCCGCGCTGCATTTGGGGGAATTATTTAAAAATTTTCTGCGCGGACTTTTTCAAACGTAACATCCCCCCGTACTTGGGAAAAAGAAAAAACCAAGAAAAAAGAAAAATGGCTATACGTGGCCTGGAAATTTCCTTCTTTTCTTAAAATTAAGACTCTAAATTACAATTAAACTTTAACCCCACAAAAATTCTTATCGTCCTCAATCTACCCCCTTTGATCCGTCGCTTATTTTCATTTTCCCCCCAATCCACCCTAATCTCCTGCGTATACGCAATTTTTCATCGCTGTGATGATGATAGGAGGATATTTGTGTGTACTTGGTTCACCAAGGGACGAGATACCCGTCCAGGGTCGTTGGCGCGTCCTTAGGGGACAAGCGCTTGGAGAGCGGGCAAGCTACCTGCCCTTAGGGTTGTTGGGAAGACCCTCTAAGGTCCTCCTTGATGGCTCGGATTCCCAAGTATTTAAAATCATCGCCCATGCTTTTATTTCACTCCCACGCTTTTTCGTTGAATACTGGGTGGGTTTTCACCTAATTAACTCAAATTTGAATCGTTCTCGTGCTTTCGGTGGGTTTTTGTCTCGACGTTTGCTGCAAATGGGTACGAGGTTGGGTATCAGCGATTAGAATTGCGCATTCGTAGGAAACATAAAGGCACTGTTCTCATGAACTGGGCTAACCCTTAGGCCCATTTGTTTCAACACTTTCGCATCAATTCCTCTACCAGACATCTTCATCCCTCAAGATTTTCATAAATTACGATGCTTCTGTGGTGGCCACCCACATCAACAAAATTAACTTCAATCTTCTCCCATTTTAATCGAGCAAAAGGCCGACGAATCTGGGCAAGCAAAACTTTAATTCTCCCTGCTGGAGATTCCCAGATGCACTACTCAGGAATGAAAATCTCTGAATTCATCTTCAGATTTCCCTGGAATTCGATTCTTTAATTTTTACCCTTTCTTTGCGACGATCAAAAATTTGAGGCACGATAGAATTACTTAAAATTAAAAGCTTACAATTAACAAAACAATACTCAGAGTCTTAATCCGGCTTAATGTCCTTCTTGTGAAATCTCCCAATCTTATTATTACTCAAATCGCGCAGTTCATATGTATCCCCATGAACTGAAACCACTTCAGATTTCACCCAACGGAAAAATTTATGCTGGACTCCTTTTGCCGCATCGGAAGGAAGAAAATTTCTACGCCAAACTATGTCGCCTACGGAAAATTGCTGGTCGCGGGTACGCAAGTTATATCTACGCGCTGAATCATCATGCGCTTTACGTAAGCGGGAACCCACAACATTCCGAGCGGATTTTAGCTTTTCCATTCGCGTTGCGAAGTCTTCTGGAGGATTAGCATCAATTATCTCATATTCATCGCCGTTGGTTACCATGTTCTGGCCAAAATTGAGATAATAAGGGGAAAATTTCGCAGTATCATGGACAGAAGAATTCATTGCTGCTTGTATCTCATGTAGATGCTCTGCCCATTCCTTGTGTTCGCGCTGGATAAACGCTCGTATGGTGGAAATTATGGTTCGATTGGCCCGTTCAGTGGGATTTGCTTGGGGGTGGTAGTAAGGAGTCTTAAAGTGCGCGACATGATGATTCATAAGAAAATTTTTAAACTCCCTTGATTCGAATTGTACTCCGTTATCTGTTAATATGCAGCGCGGATATCCGTACACATTAAAGACATGATCATTGAGCACACGAATTAGTGCTGGGGTCTTTGCATTTCTCAGGGGGAACAATAGAACAAATTTTGTACATTTGTCCATAAGGACTAAAATATTGTTGTACCCATGGGAAGATCGGACCAGTGGACCAATATAGTCAGCACTAAGGAACTCCCAGGGTCTTTTAGCTTCAATATATTTCCCCATTGAGGGTGCAAGGGCAGCATTAGGAGCTTTGGAACCTTTACATACATCGCACTTTCTCAACCACTTCTTGACATCCTGTCGCATTTTGGGCCAATAACAGAACTCAGTGAGTCTGCTAAAGGTTTTGAAAAACCCAAAATGTCCTGCAACAGGTTCATCATGATATTTTTTCAACAAATCTTCACGATCTTCTTTTGGCACAACCAATTTCCATTTATGTTCGATCACTCCTGTAGGATTTTTCACGCGGCAATTCTTGTACAATTTCCCATTTTCAACGCGATATTCAGGGTGTTTCGCAGGATTAGTCGACACTTTTGTGAAAAGAGAGGAGTACCATTTGTCTTGCAATTGTACAACCGAATTCGCATCAAAACAACGGGAGAGAGCATCGGGGACAACATTCTCTCGACCGGGTCTATGGGAAACTTCAAAATCATACCCTTGAAGTTTAAGGATCCATCTTGCCAAACGACCTTTAGCATCCTTCAACTTTAACAACCATATCAAAGCTGAATGATCGGTCTCCAAGTGGAACTTAGCCCCAACGAGATATTGTTTAAATTTTTCAATACTATATATTACCCCAAGTAACTCTTTTTCTGTTGTTGTGTAATTGGACTCAGCAGAGGTAAACTTTCGGGACATATACGCTATGACCTTTTCTTCATCTCCTTCTCCCTGCACAAGGATTCCTCCACAACCGAAATCGCTTGCATCGGTTTTCACACGAAAGGGAATATTGTAATTGGGTGTCGCTAAAATAGGAGCGGACGCAAGTAAATTTTTCAATTTTACGAAGGCCTCATCAGCTTCTTGGGTCCAATTAAGGGTCGTAGGTTTTCCTTTCAATAAGTCCGTCATGGGTGCAATTTCTACAGCGAAATTCGGGATGAACTTACGGTACCAGGATAACATGCCTACAATTTGTCTTAAACCCTTAACATTGGTGGGACTTGGTAAATCTAAAATTGCATCAACTTTTTGGGTATTAGTGGACACTCCCTTCGATGACAAATCATACCCCAAATAGGTCAATTTTCCTACACAGAATTTCGATTTTGATAAATTAACGGTCAAATTCGCCTCCCTAAGTCTTCTTGCGACTTCCTTGAGCATTTTTATGTGACTTTCGAAATCATCCGTCACAACAAGGATATCATCTAGATAATGATACACCTTATTCTCCAAATCATGTCCTAAAACCTCAGACATCAGCCTTGCCATGGTCATCGGAGAATTCACGAGACCAAATGGGGTACGCTGAAAACAATACAGCTTTCTCCCAGGTAGGGCAAATGCTGTCTTCGACTGTGATTCAGGAGCCAAAGGGATTTGAAAGAATGCTTCGGAAAGGTCAATGGAAGAAAGGAATTTGGTACCTGTGAGCTGTGATAGGATAGATTCAATATGGGGAAGAGGAAAGGTGTCTCGAACGGTTACAGCATTAAGTTTTCGAGCATCCAGGCAAAACCTGATTTTACCATCCTTTTTCGTCCTGGTTGTAACAGGGTTCAACCAAGGGGTTGGCTCACATTCGCGTAGTACTCCTAATTTTAAGAGCCTATCTAACTCATCATCCACTTTACCCATTAAATGAGTTGGGATGGGGTAACACCTTTCTTGAACAGGACGATGATCGCCTGTGTCAATTGTGTGTGTTATCTTTGGAGTACACCCGAAATGAGTTGCGGTTGTGACCGGAAATGCCTTAATTGCCTCATCTAAGGACAATTTCTCTTCATCAGACAATTGGATGATATCACTCGAACCTTGAATTTCACTAACATGCTGTGGTTTCATCATTTGTAACCCAAAAGCAGACCAAAAATTCATTCCAAGGATCAATGGAGATGCAATATTAGGGACCAACAAAACCGAAAGAAGATGGGTCTCATTGTTATATTGGAATGGAACATCTACTAATTCTTCACATTGGTGCATCGCACCATCAGCCGTTCTTACAAAAATCTCTGATGTATTAGCACGAATTGTTAAACTTAAATCACTAAGGATCTCCCCCGACCCAGCCCCAAAACATGTCTGTGAGCATCCTGTATCCATCAAAGCAGTTATTTCTCGGTCAAATACTTTCACTGTAAGGAAAGGACGAGGATCCCCTTCATAAGGAATTCCCTCAGAGGTGTCATTTACCTCCAAAACTGTGGGATTTAATTGCCTAGTTTTAAGGACACTGTCATCTTGATTTTCAGAAAAATCAATTAACAACCCACCATCCCCCCTTACTGGAATAATTTCTTCAATTTCAACCAATAATTGCTCTGAATTATCATTAGGGTCTTCATTCACAGGATTTTCAACAAAAGGGGTGGGTAAAGAAGAAATCAAATTTTCACTTACCACACTAAAATTATCATCTAAAACCAACACCTGAGGGATTGTAGAAGTTGATGCAGCATCAGAAGAAATTGACCCTCTCAATTCTCCTCCTGCCCTTCCCCCGAACGACGGCAATTTGGGCAATCTCTCTTCGTTACGTTCTCAGCCCCACACCCATAGCATAAGATCTGGGCTCTTCGCGGCTGTGAACAATTTTCCACGGCGTGATTCCCCAAATAGCAGTTTACACAAAGGGAAGATCGACCAGAACCTTGTCGATTATTCTCCCTTGGCCGTACCTTCTGAGAATGGGAATTGTTGCGAGAATTATTCTGAGGACGAGATTGTTGTGCAGCAGAACGAGAAGGATTTCCTCCTTGGGCATTTGAAGAAGATTTTGTTCGATTCTATGCAGAGCATACTCAAGGTCTTCCAAAGTAAAGAAGTCACGGTAGAGGAGGGGGTCGCGATATTGTGGAATTAAATTTCTTCTCACAAGTTGAATTTGCGTAGCTTCATCCAATGCCAATTCTAATTCCTTAAATAAGGCTCTCATGGCACTGAGATACACTCCCACTCTTTCACCTTCCTTTTGTTTCCTTTCCTCAATTTTCCTTCTAATCGTTAGGTCGCAATCCGTCCTTCCAAACGTGAATTTCAATGCATACGAAAATTCTCTCCACGTTAAAAATATTTCACTTGACCGGTACCATTCGAGGGCGTCTCCCGTGAGGCATAAATGGAGCGAAGAAAGTACTGATTCCACCCGCACACCTTGAAGCGAGGCCATCCTTTCCATTTCGCGGATAAAGGATTGAACTCTCATTCCTTTACCATCACCGGAAAATTTAATCCCCCATTCTTTCACAGGAATTGGTTTATAATCCCCTCGTGGATAATTCACTTGTCTCTCATTTGCATGATCACGGAAACCCTCATTAACACCCCCCGAACCGTGCTCAATCCCAGGCTGAAATTGTTCAGGAATATCCTGAATAGATCTCAAAGGGCGTTGCTCATTGCAATTCCCACCATCCCTCACTTCATTTGGATTAGGATGTGTTTGCCGGGATCCCGCGCTGCCGATGTGTAATTTAATTTCCCTGATTGCATTTGATAAACTGTACAAGCTTTTTTCGAATTGATCCAATCTTGCTGAAATAATTGCATTCGGCGCTTCCGTTTGACTTTGCTCCCCCCGTCCCACACGGGATTGAGCTCTACCCCCCGAAGAAGTTCCTTCTCCATAAGGATTTTCATTTGCCTCCACTGGTACACCTCTACCGCGGCCAATGTTTATTGTTTGGTTCAGAACGCCCATTAATTGCACATCGTCCTGACTTTCCTCTAACGGATCGTGCCGAATGATATCAGAGGACTCCGACCGGGTTGGAACACCTGCTTGTGGCATCTCCTTCGGATTTTTTTTTTGTGGGGATCTCACGGTTGCCATTCTTGTACTTGGAGAAAATTCGCACGAATTCTGCAAAAACCAATGCACCAAATTTTATCAATTTACACACACCGCAGATAGATTACAAAAACATTTATCTCTCCCCCCGCACTGGCCCAACAGAATCACTAAAGTATCTTACACCAATGTTTCACTGCGATCATCCACAGATTGAAACAGCGTGATCCCGCCAAAACACAGTACACTGGAGAAAATGAGAGAGTGCGATGTATGATTAAAGCGCAAGTTTGTGTGCATATATGTATGTGCGCTTGGAGACAATACCTTGGGGATTTACGGGATTTTGAGCCACCAAAATCAACCTCGTGGGCCAAAATTTGCGCACCACGTTTTTACCAAATTTGGCGATTTTGAGAGGAATTTACAAAGAAAATCCACAGAACATGAAACATATATCGCGTTTTGCCCGCCTTTTTCTGAGTATTAATTATTTTCCACAAAGCGCATATGCTTTGTACTCAGAAAAAGCACACCAAATTATTAATTTATCACCAGATTAACCAGATTTTAAATGATCTATTTCCACACTTAAGCACCGAAAAATTTTGCATTCACTAAATTTTTGTTACAAAAAATATTTTTGGAAAAATCACAGATATATTTCACACTGCACAGAGAAAATCATGCACAGGGAAAAATCCATTTTCACAAGAATATCAATGATTTTTCACTTTAAAACCACACTTGAAATATTTCATGTGGCACACCTCGTGTCACAACGAATTAATATATTTCATTCACTTTTCCGAAGAAAATTTTTGGAAAATTTGCACACTGCAAATCTCACTGAGAAAACCACTTCACCTGAGAAAAGAAAAATTCCAAACTTTCACCCAATTTTCCACACAATTTTCACGGAACTCACACGTTCACTTGTGCGTAAAAAATTATTTCGGGGAAATTCACACTGCAACCAGATATTTTTGGAAAAAAATTCGCAAATCACTACTGCACTTGGAAAGCTCCTTCACAGGGAAAACTCAGTTTTCTTTCAATTTTCACAGAACTTCGGATCAGTTTTTCCTTGTGGGTTCAGAGTTTATCAGTTGGGCGCCATTTGTAACTATTTAATTTTTCTCAGACTCAAAAAAAACATGAGGATTAAATTTCTTTGCACACTTTAATTGTTCTTTATAATTTGCACATTTTCTTTTCCACTTTTCTTTTCCATTCACTTTTATAAATTATGAAAATTGACGATATTCGGCCGCGGTGGGACAATAACAAAACCCTGGACTTTTCTGGCTCTTTGGCCTCTCGGTTGCTGCCACTGCTGCTGGTGTTGATGTTGATGTTGTTGCGGCTGCTCTATCTCAGCGCTGGGCACAGACTGCTTGATCTCTGCAAAGGCAGAAGAAATGCCCACGGGGCAATTAATATAATATTCCCATTTCGACCGTCCGCGCTGCATTTGGGGGAATTATTTAAAAATTTTCTGCGCGGACTTTTTCAAACGTAACAAATTTGAGTCGTAAAAGAGCAATAATAAACCCAGTAAACAACTGATCGAGTCAACTAATGCCCAATCATAATAAATCAATCAGATTGATCAATAATTGAGAAAATAATTGACTCAGATTAACTCAATAAATTGAACAAATATTGAATGTAGATTGAACAATCTTAAGCCCATCTTAGCTCAATAATTGATACACTGCATGGAATATGATTGACTCAACATTGAGTCAATTTTAACTCAATTTTTGATCAAATTTTGTTTCTCATACTTTTTATCAATCGCTTGATAAGTAAAGGCTTAATTAATTTCAAATCAAACAATTTATGCTTAAGGGGGGTCTCTTGGGAAAACTGTTAGAATTTACACATTATTAATATTGTCATTTTTTGGGGTTTTTCTTAAACATGGTTTTCCGATGTTGGTTACATTTGAAGACTAATTATTAAAGTGTAAGAAAATCACTTTTCGCCATTTTAAGTGCGACGCCATCTTGTGATTTTCCGACTTTTCCACAGAACTGCCCTAAAACACAAAGGTAGGTTTTTCTCAGGATCTACTGGATGGATTTTGATGGGGTAAAAAGCAAATGAAAGAGGAAATACCAATGCAGATTTTGATGTAGCAGAATTTTGAATTTCCACTCTGGGGCTGAGAAAAGTGGAAAAATGTCAAAAACTTGTGAACAAAAGTTACATTTTTCCACTTTTCTCAGTCCCAGAGTGGAAATTCAAAATTCTGGTACATCAAAATCTGCACGGGTATTTCCTCTTTCATTTGCTTTTTACCCCATCAAAATCCATCCAGTAGTTCCTGAGAAAAACCTACCTTTGTGTTTTGAAGAAAATCACAAGATGGCGTCGCATCTAAGATGGCGGAAAGTGATTTTCTGACTGTTCAATAATTAGGCTACAAATGTAACCAATATTGGAAAACCAAGTTTAAGAAAAACCCCAAGAAAAATAAAAATATTTAATTTCACTAGCTCTCAAAAGAGACCCCCCTTAAACAATGATCAATCACTCAATTTTTTGCTACATACAGACATTCTTTTAATATTACGATCTCGAATCAATAATTGCTAAATTTTCACTCAATCTCTTCTCACTCAGTTTCATTAATTTTTTGTGTTCGATCAATAATTGAGCATTAATTGTCTATTGACCATTTATTGACTCAATATTGAGCCAATTTTGTTAACTTGGTTGAATTATAACAATTTCCGTTTGATCATTAAAAATTATTTTTAACTGTAAAAAATTATCTTTATTCAGCCAAGATTATCTTTAATCGTTTTAATCATTTTTTAAATTTGTTTTTTTAGGCGATGTCGTCTTGAAGCCTGCTTGGGGTAAAGATCAACCAAATAACTACAACGGCGAACAGAACTGCGTTGTTCTCGACGGCGGAAGGAATTGGTTATGGAATGATGTTGGATGCAATCTAGACTACCTCCATTTTATCTGCCAACACGGTAAGAATTTTAAAAATGATCTTAATCCCATCATAGACTTACGCACTTCTCCTAAAAAAATCTTTCAGCACCCCTTTCTTGCGGTTCTCCTGACTCGCTGCAGAACACAACAGTTACCGGAAAGAACTTTTCAATTGGAGCCACAATTGAGTATTCCTGTGCCAAAGGATTGGCCATGATTGGTGACAATAAGAGACATTGTGAGGCTTCTGGGCTGTGGAGTGGATCAGCTCCTACGTGCCAATACGTGGATTGTGGTGAACTATCTCCTCTGGAGCACGGTGGAGTTATTTTGTCCGAGCCAAGAACAACTTTTGGTGTTCAAGCAACGTATTCGTGCCACGAAAATTACACGCTAATTGGGAATGAAAACAGGACGTGCCAACTGGAAGGATGGTCAGGAAAGAAGCCTCAGTGCCTCGTGGATTGGTGTCCGGAACCACCATCCGTAACTGGAGGTAGTGTTAGGTTGTCAGGGAAGAGAGCAGGATCAACAGCAACATACGCATGTGATTCTGGGCATGTTTTAATCGGAGATCCTGTATTGTCTTGCGGACTGGGTGGTGAATGGACGGGAAAGCCTCCAATTTGTCGGTATGTGGACTGTGGAGCTCCTGCAAGGCCTGATCGGGGCAGCATAGTTCTCCTCAATAGTACAACAACAGTTGGCAGCATAGCAACATTCCACTGTGACACAGACTTCTGGCTCGTAGGACCTCAAGAACTTACCTGTATGAAGGAAGGCAAGTGGAGCGGTGATGCTCCAACTTGTGAGTTGATTACCTGTGAAACTCCCAACGTTCCTCCGGGATCGTATGTTGTTGGCTATGACTACAACATTCATTCCTCCATTGAGTATCACTGTGATCCTGGTCATTTGCTCAGAGGCGAAAGGCGGCTTACCTGCTTAGAATCCGGCGAATGGAGCGGTGATGCTCCGTTCTGTGAATATATTGACTGTGGACCACTTTCCCCTATTCCCTATGGTACTCATAGGTACACGCAGAACACTACTTACGTTGGGTCAGAAGTCAGCTACTCCTGTTCCAATTCCCATCGTCTATCCGGAGTATCTAAGCGGACATGCCTAGATACGGGGCTTTGGAGTGATACTGCTCCAAAATGCGAAGAAATCCGTTGCTCTGAACCAACAATTGCAGCTCATAGCATCCTCTCTGTGACCGGGAATGACAGGATGTATGGAAGGACGTTGATTAGAACGTCTGACTCACCTCAAAATACCTTCCAGACTTACAAGTAAGTCCCATTTTGTTGGAAGTTTTGTTTCGAATTAATTAAAAATTACGATTTTTTTTAATTTGTTGTAGGATTGGAGCTCTAGCGAAGTATAGGTGTGAGAGAGGATACAAAATTATGGGAGATCCACTGATTACGTGCGAGGACAACGGACAGTGGGCTGGAATGGTGCCAGAATGCATTTGTAAGTGAAGAAAATGCTCGAAAAGGACCTTAAACCGATCAATCTGACATTACACAACTGACAGTTCTATTTCAACTGTCAAACTGCCCAAAACAAAGCAACTTTACCTTGATCCTCACAAAACTTATTTCAAACAAAAATGAGTGACATCTGCCCGCAAAATCTCCATGAAAATCACAATTGTGTTTGCCCAACTCCGCCCCCACGTGCTACCGAATATTAAAAAATGCCATTGTTATGCTTAAAACACCATTAATCACTTGAGAAACAAACCATTTATGTGAATTGAATTCAAATGGCTATTCCCAAAACTTTTTTCAACACATTTTACGAAAATCTGGGGATTTTTCTGATTTTCTCGATAAGCCGTTTCAAGAGAAAAAAAAATTCCTCCGTCTATTTGCTTCTCCATTTTGCTACTCCCTCGTGGTTTTTTTTTGGTTGTTTGCTGTGAAAATTTCACTAATTCACTGAATTAGCGTCATTTTGGCATTCTGCCGAATTCATTTTACTTCCCAATTTTGTGACTTGTTATTGTTGTGGGTTTTTTGCGGTTGTTTGGGGGGAGTTTCTCAAGAACTTTTAACAATATAATTCATGGAATTATCTGCTAATGATATCCACTTAATTGCGAGGGAGATTGTTTTAAATCAATTAAAGTGACAAAACACTTACAAAGGACGCTAACCTAACAAAGCTGAAGCTAACCTAACAAAGAGGACGCTAACCTCAAAAAAATTATTAGCTGATGGCTTCTTTATTTATTTTTTGTAAAGATGTGGACTGTCAGACACCTCCGGGAATTGAAAAGGGTAAAATGACCCTGGCAACCAATGCTACGTATTACGGTGCAGCAGCTCTGTATGAATGTGATAGCAATTACAAGCTCGATGGCGTTTCCAGGAGACTCTGCCTGGAAGATGGAACTTGGAGCCATGAAACTCCAGTGTGTAAAGGTAAGAAAATCTATAATTTTTGCTCATCTTTTTTTTTTTAAATAATTATATTCCATAAATTCAATGGTCTAATGGCTTCAACAGAGATCACGTGCGACGATCCGGATGTCACGGAGAATGTCGTGGTGAATGCTGGTTCACGCTCTGTGGGCACTCTGGCTCAGTTCTCATGCACCAAGGGGCGCTATTTGGTTGGCAACAGCACGCGGTTGTGCCTCAAACATGGTCAGTGGAGCGGCAAGAGTCCCATCTGCAAGCCAGTAGATTGCGAACGACCGCCACCCATTGAATTCGGTCGGGTGATAGTTGTGAATGATTCAACGGTGTATGGGGCTAATGCGGAGTACCATTGCATCCCTAACTACCAAAGAATTGGACCCTATCTGCGAAAATGCATGGAAACGGGGAAATGGAGTGGCGAAGAGCCCAGATGTGAACGTTAGTATTTAAAAAAAAAAAATAACCGCCACGCCGCCATTTTGTTCTAAAGGACGCCGTGATTGTAATAAATGCATTTTTCGTCCTTTTCAGTTGCAACAAATGAGGCTCAGGAGTCAACGGGACTGGGAACAGGAATTGCCATTGGAGCAGCCATCATTGTCATCCTGCTCGTGGTGATTGGCTTGATTGTGCTGCACAAGAATAAGGCGCGTCCTGTGAAGAACACCGAGAATGTTCAGGCGGCTGAGAGGAAAGAAGATGCCAATGCAGCGGTGATGTCGTACTCCAGCCTCGAGAATACACGTCCCCCGGCAGCCTTTGACCTCACAAATCGCGCCACATTCAACACATTCCAACCAAATCGACCGGCTGCACAGCCAAATGGGCGTTCGACAGGTATGTCTAACAACACCAAAGTCCTGCCACGGTCGCTGGCCAGTGAGCAGAATTGGAGCATGTGATTAACTTTGTAATCATCTCCACATAATCATCTAAAAAAACAAACAAACAAACCAAATCCTCCCCCATACTTTTGTAGAAAACATCTACGATCAAATACCGTCGGAGCAATACTACGATGCCCCGTATGAAATGCGAACCAATGATGAGGTTTATGAGCCCGAACCCACCCCCACGTCCGGGAATATTGTCACAATCAATGGCATCAATGTTCGGTGAGATCCCCCGGATGTGATCTCCCATGGAGGCTCTCACGCGCCCTCTGTGCCTCACGCATTTCTCGCGCGCCACCTTCATCCACGCACTGCACTGCCGCCCTCATCTCTCTCTCACCAATGTCATCATCACCTGCACCCACACCACCATACATTACCCCCTTGTGGACGCGATGGGGACGCTGTGTGCAAAATGATGAAAATGGATGGAAATTGCGCGCAAAGATAAAAAAGATGGACTTTTGCAAAGAAAAAAAAATGTATTTCAAACCCTCTCTGTACATATAAATATTTATATACATATTTTTAGGCATGTAAGGACCAATGTATTTGATAAATGTGTATTTTGTTGATAAAAAAAGATTAATTAAGAAATAAAAAGAGATTTTGTTGGTTATGTTGAATTTTTCATTATGGCGGGAAAAAGTAGCGCAAAAAATTCTAAAGGTGAATTTCTCTCTACTCTTCACTTTGATCAGCGATACGTGTGGTGGGTGGGTGAAGTTTTTATATCACATCTTGTCTTCTTGCAGACTGCAGCGCTTAGTGTGGTGAGTATTTGAAAAAAAATCAAAATTAGGCGGGAAGTTTTTCTCATTTAGTGATAAATTTTTTGAGAGAAAATCAACGATAATTTTTACAAATTTCACTTTAAAAAATACCAAAAGACTCCCGAAATGTGATTTAGAAGCCCCCCTGAGCTACTCGGAAGCTGGAAAAGCCGGAAAACTTCGAAAACTTCGTCAAAGTGGAGATTGAGCACATCCAAAAATTATTTTCTTTATAGTAAAAAAGTAAAAAGTTAAATTTTCATTAGATGAAAAGATTTTTTTTGTTTTGAAATAAAAACCCAGGAAAATTTTTTTTTCCTTTAGAAGAACATTTTTTTTATTAAAAGATAACTTGTAGCATTTTTGTAGAAAAAAAAATCCTTTAAAACAACTCAAAATGAGTTTTTTTCCTTAAGAAAAGGCTGCTGATAAGAAAATTTCATGGCGAATGAAAAGTAGAAAATAATGTGAGAAAGACTTCCGTTACACTTCCGGGAAAAATGGCGCGGAAGTTGATGAAGATGATTTTTTTTTTCTTGAAGGAGAAATTGAGTAGAAAAGATTCGCTTCTGAGGGAAATTTTTGAAAGGAGAAGATTTATGAAAAGGAAAAAATTATAGATTTTGCAGATATTTTGATTATTTTGCTGCTCCAGTAAGGCCTTAAAAAGATGAATTTCAAGAGAATTAATAAATGATTGTCCTGAAGGAAATTATGCAGAGTTTGTTGAGCAATAAATCTTCTAAGAAAAAGAAGCATTTTTAGTATGAAATTTTTTGGAAAATCATGGTTGAAAATTCGATTAAAGCGTGACTTAATTTGGCTGGAGAATACATGGAAAACTTAGCTTGGAAAGTTTTCTTTGGAGCTTTTACTCTCTCTACTAAATAAATAAATTGATTTTAATTAAAAAATTATTCAAAAGTTGAAAAAGAAAATTAATTTTCAACTTTTCGTCAAAAATATTTTTATTAAAAAAATCAAGAACTCCCTCAAAATACCATAAAAAAAGAAATTCTCATGAATTTTTCATTTCTCCTGGAAAACTCGTTCCACTTCCTATGAAATTCTCTCTTTTCAATCGTTTGAAAAAAAAATCTCACCCCAATAGACGCAATAAAAATGAATTATTGCCGAAGAAAGAATGGATGAAAGGAGAAAAAAAATAGAATCCGCGAAGGGAGAAGATTCTGATGAAAGAAAATTCGTCGCAAAAGCTACTTTCCCTTGTTGTGAGCTCTCTTCCCTAACATTGAATTGACGGAGGGTGCCGGCTTCTGTGGCCAACCCCTCGCTGTTCAGTTCGATGAAGACACGAAAAGACCTTCAGGTGGGAAGCCCTCTGCCAGCAGCCGGCAGGGATAGTCTGGTGGATCTTCCGGGAGTCTCCGGGGCCACGGGAGGAATTTTTGCGAATCTCTCGCGGCTCCGGAGTGTTCGGCAGAGGCACGTCGATGTGCTGAGTCGCCGCAGAAGATGCCTCACACACACTGCAGGCACTCACTCAACCATTCAAGAAAATCAGCCACGGAGAGAGGGCAAAGCAGTTGAAGAATGAAAGACATTAAATTTTATTTTACTAACGATAGAATTTATTTCAAAAATGATTTTTAAATTAACCCTTTCGGGACCGCGATCAATCTAGCGAGCTGATTGAACTAAAAATAAGTTTTGTTGGTTTCTTTGGGCTCAAATAATACATTTTGACAAAAAATCCCAACTCAAAAATTTTCGGTTTTCCGTCTTCCTGATTCTGTGAGTCCTTGGGTATGTGAGAAACAAAACTTTAAAAAATATTAAAAGCATAAAAAAGGACTAAATTCAAACCAAAGAGTTCTAAATACGTTTCTGGATAATTTTTCGGTTTTGAACTGTTCGGTTTTTAGCAAAAGTTGTTCATGTGAAGTCAAATATTCTGGTATTCAGAAATATTCGGATGATTCGCTTAAAAAACCAAAATATTCGCCAGATAAACATCCCTTGATTTTAATTATCCAGTTTTATATTTTCTACATTTCTTTTTTATTTTTAATATTGTTTTTACTTTTTAAAATTATTTTTTTTTAATTTTTATATACTCTTATAACTTTAAAAATAAATGACCAAATACAATTTTTTTAAAAAATATTTTTAAATTTCTTTAAAAATATATTAAAAAATAAGAAAAATCTTTAAGAAAAAAATATAAAAATCTGCTTTGTACATCAACCGCCGGGTGCTGAGCCCCTGGGGCACTAGCACATAGAGAGTGGTGAAATACGGACTGCAGGCAGGCACACTGTGGCCCTCCGTTGAGCAACGCGCTGAGCAGAGTCGGGAAAACCGCCGAGTGGAACTGCGCCTCAGTCAAAACATCTCGCGCCATTGAGCTGGCCTCTCGCACTTGCTGATCTCCAAAAGAAAAATCCGTGCGAATCGTGTGTGTACGTTTTCTGTTTCAAATTCATCCTCAAAAGCCACGTCCGGACGTCTTCCGTGCCTTCGTGAAAAGGGTGGTAGTTGAGTCTCATCTTCGGTGTGGGGGTGGAAGAGCTCTCAGAGTGTTTGAAAATTTTCTTTTTTTGTTGTAAAAATTAAATTCGGGAGTGTGCCGGCCTCTCTCACGGAGAGAGAGCGAAAAATTGGGGGTTGTCGAGACAAAGAGCAAGATGGTGGTGCATCCGGAAAATCCTCGCAGCCACCGCCGAATTTTCATCTGCAGCACCTCTGCAGCCAGCAAGGAGTTGTCTGTGCTGCTCACATCGACACATTGTGTGCTTGCGTGAAAATTCCTTCGCTTTTCCAGGAAGTTCGCCTCTCCTGCAGTTCGCGTGAAAATTAAATTAAAAAAAAAGAAAATTCTCTCAGTGACGAGACACACAAGCTAAAAGGGGTCGAGACAGTTCTCATCCCCCTCAGTCAGTTTTTTTATATCGAGAGAGTGTGCAGGAAAATCTGTGTGAGAGATTTTCCTCTCAGCCCACAGTGTGGATGCTGTGAAAAAGTCAATAAGTTGAATTTCCGGGGAAGAAAAGGGCACCTCGTGGGCCCCATTTTGCATTCCCACCCCCGCGCAGCAAAAGGCACCCCCGCCTGTGTTTGTGGACTTGTCTGTGTGCGCGCGGAATAAGCAAAGAAGTGCGTGCGAATTTGGCATCACTTTTTTGTCACGTCCACAATCAGTGAATAAATAATTGATTAGCTTATCAGGTGTTAAAAAAAAGCAAAGAGAGAGAGAGGAAGAAGAAAAAGTGAAAAGAGGAAATTCCAAAGAAGTTCCCAAAGTGTCTTGTGGGCAAACAAAACGTGTGCAATCGTCAACAAGCACCAAGAACGAGGAAGAGGAAGAAAGGCGCATCCTGTCCAGGTGGTTTGATCAGCACACACAGAAACAAAAAAAAATCCATCCAGGCAGGTCTTCAGGTAAGACGAAAGAAAAAAAAACTCACCAACTAGACACGAGCTCATAAATTTCTTTCTTTCAAATCCAATTTGCGAAGCAAAGGTCAAGTTCAAGCTACAAAAAAAACGTTGGGGAATACAACTAAAATAATTAATTAGTTATTTAAAAAGATTCTCAAGAAAACACTTTATTATTTTATTTAAAAATGTTTTTATTGAATGAAATTTAACGAATTTAATTGAATAATTAAAATTCGTTTTAAATTCTGAAGTATTTTTCTCTTTTCTCTCTTTATTACCTATATTCTTACGCTTCGCAGTAATTGTTTCCCTTTCATCAGGCCTAATTTTGAAAAATTTAAAATATTTATTAAATATAAAAACTTAAGTAATACCTATAAAATATTTTGAAGTATTTGATGGAAAAACCTAAAAAATAATTTTAATTATTTTAGAAAATTAAATTAATTCAGGAAGAATTCATCCATTAAATCCATCAAATTCTTATTTTTTAAAAAAATCTACAGGACCGATTTTGAAGAAAATTTGTGAAATTAATCTTCAAGAAACATAGAAAATTAAGAAATTGAGATTGTTAAAATCGAATTCATTTCATTTCCTGGATTTTCCTGGCCACCGTGGCCAGTTCAATGTTTTTAAATGGTCTGAAAATTAAAATCTATTTAAAATTTCGCTATAAATACATCTGTGCTTAAAGAATTTTAACTACCTACTTCAAGTTTGTTGAAAGAAAACTTAGAAAAACATTTTCTTTGTGAGAGAAAATTAGGGTCAAAGTTTTGAGGTTAAAATCATCAATCCTCCAAGGATTAATAATATTTAAAAATAAAACTTAAAAATAAATCAGAAACTGCATTGCCTAAAAATTCCCTGTAATCCTCAAACATTTCTTTGGCTTAAAACTATCCCTTAAAATTTAATTCCACTTTAAGTCATCCATTTCTAGAAGTCAATAGAAATAGGATAAATCACATCTAATTAAAATGTAAATTAATTAGAAGAAGAATCCATCTTTATGATTGGTTGAAAAATTAGGAAAAATTTTTCTCATTGGCTAAATTGTTTGGTGGATCCTCATTGCAAGGTTAATTTGAACAGAATTTTAAGTCTCATGGAAATTTCTAACCCAATTCTATACAAAATCCTGATTTTTAAAAACTTCTAGCACCTAATAATTTCCTTAAGAGCCTTTTGCACAACTTCTTGACCTTCTGCAAAATACTAAAAGTTAAATTACTCATTAAAAATTTAATTTCTCACCCAGAAAAAAAAAGTAATAAAAAATAGTTCTCATTCTTCTGCAAGGGCGTGTAAATTGTGAAGTAGCGACTATAAAAATTACACCAAGTTTTTGAATTAATTCCCACGAGATGTTTGCGAGGCAGCGAATTTGCAGAAACGCGACATTTTTTTTTTTGCTTTTAAAGAAGAACTTCCCAGCATTTTGTGAATTTCAATTTCACTTTCCCAACCATTTGAAGGGGTAATTAAATTTGGAATTTCTTCCTTTTTTTCCCTCCACTCCAGGTCATTTCCCTGCTCTCTCTCTCTTACTCTCTTTCGGGTGTGCCTCTTTGATGTTTTTGTGGTGTCTTTGGGAGCGTTGTGAGGTACGAGGAGCATCTTGGGAAGCCGGAAGACACATGTTATTTCCCATTTTGCGTTACTAATTTGTCGTTTTCTCGCGGAAAAATGGCTGTTCGGGCTGGTTGTGAATTATTTATTAGAATAAACGGGGCAATTTTGCTTGGATTTTAAATTTCCGTGCGATTTTCTCCAACTGTATGTGTGGGTGTGTGTTTAATTTCGTCATGGCGTGGAGGGAAAATCAATAATTTTCACATTGAGTGAGGAATGTCTGGCACATTTCTGCCCACTCTGCTTTTCCTCGCACCCCTCTCGCTCTTTCTCCCTGGCTCGTCCTTTTGAGGTTTTCCTTGCCTTAGGGGGTGGACAGTTGAATGTATGTTTGGGCTGTCTTACTTTCAAACATTTCTCCCCCTTGTAGACGTTTTATGTTGTCCACCGCAGATAACGCATGCAACTTTCATTAATCACACAAGGTATAGGATAACGTCGACTGGGGGTTGTGCAGGGGTGCAGTCTGTCGCCCTCCCACCCCGTTTTTCCCAGCACACAGGAAATACGACGCAAGTGCAGTAAAATGCATCCAAAGGAAAATCCCATCGAGTTTTTCCTCTCTTGCGCATCAAATTGGGTCACAACGCGAGAATACTGTAATGTGTACCCAAATATTTGCTCTGAACTCTGACCTATGCCCAGGAAATTGCTGGACAGCCCTTGTGGGAGGTTGTGGCAACCTTCAATGAGGTTCTATTTCTTTTTTTTTTATTTCATTGTGTGCAAAAAACTCGACCCAGAAATTTGGAGCACATACGCGGCCTGCGCTCCCCTCCAGTGAGTTCGTGTGCTACGTCCACCAAAATGTTGTATATTACACAATAGCCACCGGAAGTGGGTGGTTTCCACTTAATTTATGCAGATTAGCATCTAAAACCGTGGCGGAGTCGCCACTTCTGGGGCTTCCTCTACGTCTTGGCCGCGTCTCCTCTTTGGCACTGATTTAGGATCATCCTTGGTGGCCGGGAAGTTTATATATAGTTCTGTTTTCTCTTCATTTTGAAGGAGTAATCGATACGCGAAAGGGTCGATTGTAGACGGAAAAAAATAAAAGTTACAACATTGAACGTGCAAAGTAATAAATTGTCTCTAAAAAGAAAAGAAATGCAATACCTTCAGGCTTGTCTGCAGAAGGTTTTCTTTATTTTTAAAATTAGAGAAGGGCAGTCAAGTGAAAAATTAAACGGGAGAGTCATTTAAATTAAAATTCATGGTTAATTCTGTTGAAGAAATAAATTCTAGAGGGGGGATTTTATAATGATAATAAACTTTAAAAAATGAAGTCTAAACGAATAATAATAATTTTCCGTTTTTTTCGTCGGTTAAATGGGGATTCTCACCAAGAAAAAACTCACGTTTTCCAGAGCTTTCGGCTCCGTTCGGAGCCTTCTTCAGTGTCTACAGAGAGAAGGATTTACAAACATTTTCTACATAAAAAAGACAATTTTCCACTCACTCAAGCGTGGAGAAATTTTCTCTATCTCTTGGCGCGTCACAATCTAAACAAATAAGAGAATTAATGTTTTAAAGAAAAAAAAATCTAATTGGCTTCAAGATTCGAAAAAAAACGTTTTCACTGGTCAGAGGGTGGAGTTTTGGTGCAAGAATAATTATAAAATAGACAAAATTAGATAAGATATGTCAAGAATCCTTTCAACGGAATGTTTTTCCGTTACATTTTGAATTTGAAGGTTTTAACAATTTATTTTTGCAATTCTAAAGACTGAGTTATTTTCTGTTCTAAGTTTCTTTTCGGACATTGGACAATTTATCTCTGACGTTTGACGTTTTCTTTCTAACATTTAACATTTTTTCAGACGTTTATAGTTAATTTTTGAATCTTTTACGTTATTTTTCGAACGTTTAATATTTTCTTTTTAATTTTTATAGTCTTTATAGTTCTTGCATATTTCCAAAGGTTTCTATTGAAATATAATTTTAGCTGTGTTTCTTTCAGACACAGCTTTTGTGTACCGAGCAAAATCAAAAGTCGTCAGATCGGGCTCAAACTTGGGATGAGCACGAATTAGGGTCCCCACATTCCAAAAAACGTATGCGCCAAAAATTTTTTTTTCCGGCCGGCCGTCCGTCCGGCCGTCCGGCCGGAACCTATCGCCTAATAGCGAGAGAACGGTGATAGATAGAGACTTGCGGTAAACGGCAAAGTTTAAATATCTACTGGAAGACATCCGATTATGATGTCAAATTTTACCCCCCACCCCCCCGTCCGCCATTTTGGATAACCTCAAAATTTTGTTTTCGCTATATCTCAGCCGCTATTATAGCTAGAGGGCTGAAATTTTGATATGTTGTAGGGGCCATCAAGAGCTTTCCAACGATACTTCATTTTCGAAAATCGGTCAAGCCGTTTAGTCAATATGGCCGCCACAATTTTTCATCGAAAATCGACCATAACTCGAAAACGGCTTGACCGATTTTGATCAACCCGGGCTCAAATGAAAGATCTCAACAAACCCTACAACTCTCTAGAACATCCGAAGTTTCAAAAGTGACCGCTAGAGGGCCAAAAATCAAAAACCAAATTTTCGATGAGTTTTCGATGAATATCTCGAAAACGACGACATAAATTTTTTTCATTTTTTGATATGTTGTAGCTGACCATATTATCTAGCTTCATGCCAAAAATGAAGAAAATCTATGGATCCGTTCTCGAGATATAGCCTTCCAAAGTTGGCATGTCATATCTCAGGTTCTACAAGTCCGATCTTGATCAACTCAAGCGCAAATGAAAGGTTTCGAGAAACCCTACAAATGTCTAGAACATTGCAACTTCGAGAAATGACCGCAAGAGGCGCTAAAATCAAAAACAAAGTTTTCGAAAATTTCGAACTCGAATTTTTCGAAAATGGCGACATAAATTTTTTTCATTTTTCGATATGTTATAGCTGACTTCAAGACCTTTCAAACAAAAAAAAATTTATGAAAATCTATGGATCCGTTCTCGAGATATGGCCTTCCAAACATTTCTTAGGGTATGACTTTTCAACTTTTCCCGACTTTGCGCGTATTTAAATTAATTCGCGTTCTAGTTTGCTCTCACAAAATTGGTACACTGAAAGAAACACAGCTCCCGTAAGCTTGGTCAGCTTACCAGTACATTTATTCTATCGTTTAACTTCTATTCCAACGATTGTTGTTGCTTTAAAAAAAAAATTTAGCTTTTTCTTTAACGTTAGTACGAAAATTCCCTGAGATGGTGAAAAATGAGAAAAAATCGAATCAAAATTGACTATGCTTCAATTCCATCACATGGTGTCCCTTCCCTTCGGTGGGGTAGTGTCTGTTTGCGAGGCAGAAAGAAATTCATTGAGCCATTGAATTTCTCACAGATATCACATGAATATATCTATGTCTGTCGGGGTTATTTGAAGCCACCGCAGACAGAAGTTGGCTCTTATTTTTCTTTCTTTTCTTCTCTTTTATTTATTTTTTTTTTGCTCCAACACCTTCCTGGTCGCATAAATCCCATAATGGAAGAATTTGTGGACTTAGAATCTCCAAGACTACAAACGATATTAGAGATATTGTACTACAATGCAGAACGGTTCTTACCTTCTTGTCTTGTTTTTCTTGATATTTTATTGCAACACACCTTGCTCTCTCTTCAGAGATTTATTGTAGAGCACAAGATAAGTAAGAGAAAATTCAGGTTGAAGATGATGGACAAACAGAAAAAAAATGAGATCGAGGTGTTAGGAAGGAGTTGCAAAAACCCTCAAGAAGTTACTAATAAACTATCATTTAGCTAAAAGACATTGGCAATGATGCTCAATAAGCGAAACTATCTCCGTGTGCCCTTGAATTTCTAATTAAAACATTTTTTTCCATGCGAATTTTCACATTTTAATTGACATGTAGTTGCAACTTGATATTTACTAAAACACGTTCATTAGTAATTGTTTATGAAGATCTCGTGATTTCTGTCACTCAGAGACTTTTAATCAATTTATCACCAATTCTTCTTCCTCTTGCACAACTTTCTCCCCATAATTCTCACACATGAAAAGACACCACAAATAGACACAATATAATTCTTCAATTATATCTCCCATTGAATTTTGTCTGAAATTGCGACAAATGACTAAATTATTACCGCGCGCATTAGTAAATTCCACGAGAATTTGCCGACTCTCTGGGTCGTTAAATTAAATTTAGGTTTAGTATGTTCCGTACAAGACGAAATGTACCTCTAATGGCTATCTCCACTTTAAAATCCAAAAATTCCAGTTACTCAAATGTGAATTTGGCGGCATTTTAGGCATTTTGAGGTTAATTCCTAACCTCAAAAAATTCACAAAAAGCCCCCGAAATTGCAGAGAAAAGATTAATTTTTGGCTCTGCAAATAACCGAAAGAAGTAGCAATTCAAATTGAAGTTAATTACCTTTGATAGAATATTTTCAATCAGCAAAAGTAGAGTTTTTATCAAAAAAAATTCTTTGCGGTTATTTTGATCTTATAGTTTTTAGGTTTAAATCAAAATTCAAAGCTTAACTGAATTTCTAAATAGGTTATATGCACGTTAACTCACTTGAGCTTCAAAACTTGATGCTTTGATGGTAATGAGAATTATCTCTTTCTTACCCTGTTTGGATAGTTTTAAGAGCTTGAAACTGTTTTGTGATATGTCATGTAAAGCCTCTGTTAAAATTTGCTGAAATGCAAGAGAAAAGGAAGATTTTTGCGAATTAATTTATTAAAATAAGAGCAGTACAAAGTCTTAAGACAAATAATGCCTTAATTTTAATCAAATTATTCTTCATTTTATAATCACTAAATTAATTAAATTAAAACCAAATAAATTTGAACAAAATCTTTTTATACTTGTTGAGGTTATGTTTACTGGGCTAAACGACGCTAAGCTTGATTAACTTTCTTTTTAGTTTTTATGTAAATTAAAATAAATCGATTAGTAAACGAGCTAATTTTGATTCCTTTTTCTTTCTTTCTTCCTTTTAATTCAGTTCTCTATTTTAAATAGAATTTCTTTAAAAAATCTCAACTTTTCTTGGATTTTGAGATTTTCTTTGCTCTAATCTATATTTTTTGAGCTTAGATTAAATTAGATTCATCCCAATTCACTTTCAAACACTTCTAAAAGTCTTTCATGCAATATTTCCGTGATCGATGGGTGATGCCCGTGATGCCTTTGCGCACATACATTGCTGCTATAGTACAATGGTCTACTGAACTTCTATTTGATCGCTCAATAAGCATTTTATGACTCATATTTCTCCCACATTTTCCATAACAATTGCGCAATACTTCCAGAAAGTGTGTATTTCCTCCATTTACAATTAAATTTATTGTTTTGCAACTCAATCGAGAGAGAACGAGAGAAGCATAAGCCCGAGAATGGAAGCAATAAGAAGTTAGAAAGTGCTCGAACCGTTTATGTTTTATGAATGACAATGATCATGGCGAATGATTGATTGTTGTGGAATATAATCCGACCACCATTAAGTGGGCATAAAGAAATGCTAAAGAGAATGATTTCCTTTGCAGTGGGAGAGAGGAAGCATTGTGTGGGTCGTTATAAGGACGCCACTGAGGTGTAAATATGGCGTCGAAGACATTGTTGTAGCTGTAAAGCAAAGAAGCAAAAGGGCAAGAAAATTAAATGCACCCCTCGACAAGTGCTGCACGCACGGTCCCTCACTTTTAGGAGGATATAGCAAGACCCTCTGCAGACTCTGAACAAACACCCTCCATCACAGAGGAAAAATCCCCATGAATTTGGAATATTTGTATGCTTCCCCCTTCGCTTTTTGCCATGACATTTGTTGCAAAAAGGTCAGCGAGGGTGCAGCCCGTAGTTGATGAAATCCCATTTTGCCGAAGACACAGAGAGTACAAGCAAATTCCCTCCGTCAGGTCAGACTCTGCGCAAACACAATCAATAAAATTGGTTTTGTGCAAAAGGCGCGAGAAATTCATTTTCAACACACGAGCCTCACAGACATAATTTTCAGCGCGAACATTAACAAATTTTATGGTTTTTCCCGATAATTGCACACCAAGAGTCACATTAACCATGAGAGACTTCTTTTAGCGAATTAAAAGAGACACACCGTGGAGGGATAATTGCTCATGTGAGGTGCTTCTTGAAAATTATGTCTTGGCAAAAGGAGCGTCCACACAAAAGAGCAAATGGAAATGCAAAAATAGAAATTTTATGCTTCAGTCGTGGAAAATATGAAGATTTGTTCGAATTTTAGGAGAATTTCTTTGTTTTCTTTTTGTGATTTTATCAAAATATGTTAAAAATCTCTTAAGTGGTTTTAGTTTTATTAGAATCGGACAGATAGAATCGGAAATATTGAAGAAAATGTAAAGAGATTCAAGAAATCATAATGGCGTCTTTGAAAACGGATTTTGACTTAACGGACTCAAAGGATTAATGACTTCAGAGAACCGTCAAGAGGCTATTTAGGTATTCAAACATTCATGTCAATGTTTCTTCGATGAATTTGTCGCAATGAAACATTAACGCTAATGTTTTGACACATTTAATAGGGGAAAAAGGGAAAAAAGGAATTGCCCATATTTTTGTAATTTTTGGGTATAATTCCCAGTGGAATTTTTTTTTATTTTTTTGATTTTCTAAAAAAAAGGGATAATTTCCTCGAATCCGAGAAACATCCATATAACCCTGAATAACCTCCTTTTACCAAAAAAAATATCAAAGAAACAAAATGATTTAAGAAGAACTCTTCAATATCTTATTGAAAGGATTCACATGGGCAGAAATATCCTGCCAATTACAATGATTAAAGCGCAGGATCCATTAGGAAGGTCCCTCCTCATCTGTATCCTTGTTGTAGATATTTTTCTCCGCATCTTTCTCAGCCAGAATTTTCTGAATTTCATCTTCTGTATCCGATCCGGAATCTACGATACGGTTCCTGGAGGAAGATCCTTGGGCTTGGTCAGGAGGACGACGAGCTTCATCGTGAACTTCATCCTCACTGTCTGATTCATTCCTTTCGCTGCGATCGAGAGCGTAGTGTCGCCATGGGAAGCGTATCCGTTCGGAGTAGCAATCCAGGATCCAATCTTTCTGCACAATCTTCCCTGATCCCTTAACCTGATGGTACTTTGGGGTATTCTTGAAGGCACAAATGAGGTGGGTGCAGCTGCTGCTCCAAACTGGTCGGTACCTTGCTCCCATTGCAGATGCTTTCTTCCTCAAATCTTCCCTTTCCGGATTCTCAATGCCACTGATCGTGAAGATCACCCCATTGAGGAGTTTGCTAAAAGGCTGATAGGAGATTCTCTTCTCTGGCTTCTTTGGTTTGATTTTGGGCACATCTTCACTTCTTCGTGGTTTTTTCGCTGATGTTCTTCCATCATCGTCTGAATCCTCAGAATCGTGCACAATTCGATTTTTTCTTAGCCGATCAGCTTTCTTGGGCTTCTGTGAGGAATCTCCATCCTGCAGATCTTCTCCGGATCCCTGAATAGCTAAAACATGAGCTGCAGAAGACGTACTGGTTGACGGTTGCTCAGATTGCTCACTTTTCCTGCGAGATTCCTTCCATTTCAAGAACAATCCACACTTCTCATCAGAATCCGGGGATTCATTCCGGAAAAGAAATTTCCCCAATGATGAAGTTTTCTCGAGCTTCCCTGAATCCGGGACTTCCTCTTCTGCCGAATAAATCGTGACAAAAGACAGCCCATACTGAACATGAGCATTGAAGGGCTGTGAGCAGACAATCTTCACAAAATCCCATTTTTCCTTGACCACATTCTCCACCAGGGCAGTTTGGCTGAAGCATCTGACGTGATTAGTATTCTCCATTGCTCTGCACTCTATGGGAGTCATAAAGGAAGCACTCAGGAGGATTTCTTGGTACTTTTCGGGGATCATCTCCTGGCCCCGTCGTACCACGAAGACACTGATAAAACAGGAAGATTCGTTCCCTAAATCAATCCCATTGATTCTGGTTGGCTTCTCAAGTTCAATTGTCACGTACTCCGTCTCCTGACCAACTCCCTGACTTCTCCATTTGAGATTTTTTAGAAGATTCGAAGCAGGAAATGCCTGAAATTGTTTTTGAGGTTATTCAGCTGTTTTGGATGAGATTTTGGGAATTTGTGGATATTTAGGAAGAAGACTTACTGAATCTTCACTACTGAAGCTGTAGATACTCTTCAGTGTAGTCCTGGACATGATTTTTCCAGGAAATAATGAAAAAATACGTAAAAAATCAATGAATGAAACGCGGGAAAGGAATACTGAGAAAAAGCAAACAAGTTGGTAAAGTTGGTAAACTTGGTAAAGGTATTAAATTGTGGAAAAATTAGAAAATTGCAGTTTTTGACCTAATTAACACAGAAAGCATGTAAAGGGCTAAGAATTAATTAGTTAATTTTATTAAAACACCAATTTAACGATTCAAACAAAAAATTATCAACGTTTACTTTCTGCTCTGTCTTTCCAATATAAGATTTCCACCATTGAGCGCCATTTTTTTTTTAATAGAACTTTTTTTTATCCACTTTAACAACAATTTTCCTCCATAATTTATCTTCCTCTCTAAATGCATTTACGCGTGTAATTTTTAGTGACACGAGAAGTTAATTAAGCAAAGAATTCTAGCGCAAACAACTTATCTAATGGATTTTTAATGCTGTCTTCTGGGATTTTTATTGTTATAAATTCTCTCCAACTTTTCCCCTTTATTGCTTCCAAATTAAATGTTTCGATCTCATCTTTTTGAGAGTCTCCAACCGGATTTTTAGCTTCTGCTTCTTCATCCGCGAGAGGAGAAGTTTTTTTTCTTTACAGAAAAAGAGTATTTGATGATTTAGGAAATTACAGAAAGTTCAAGCAAAGTCCAAACAATTGTACAAAATTACATGTGATTTTGTTGAAAATAAATTACAAATTATTATTTTGCTGAAGAATGTTGTGGGGAGTGATTGAAAAAAGCATTAATAAAAAAAGTCTAAAAGAAGCAAAAAACGTTCCGCCCTCGGCGGCATTCGTCTCTGATTGAGAACTCTTCGAGGAATGGCTATAAAGAACTTTCTTGCATGAGAAGAGGAAGGAAGCTATTTGCACGCAGATTCTCAACTCAAGTGCGTAATTTCTCGTGCATATAATTCCCATGTTGTCGATACAAATCTCTCTATGGGCACACACAGCAGGAGGATTCCTGACTGACCCGTAGAGAGAGTGGAGACTTCTTACTATATACAAGGAATGTTTCAATTATAAATGAAAAGCGCGCCGTTGAAGATGGGAAAGATTGTTTTTATTGTAATTAAACATGCGCTTTGCCTTTCTTCTTTTTTTCATACATTATATATCTAATTTTATCCCATAAAAGAGTCGACAAAAACCGTTAAACTCACGTGAGGAAAGTTTTCTTGCTAAGCGCGAGAAAATATTAGAAAAGAAAATCGATTGATTAAGCGCATTAATTCTGCATCTTCTTGAACTTCTAAGACAGAGTTGAAACTAGCAAAGAGCGTATAGATTTAAGAGAAAGATTATTGAATTTTAATAAGTTAATTTGTATATTTTCTTTACAAATACATTTTTGAAAATTATCGTTTTTAAGTGTCTGAGTTTTTCTTTTTATTTTCTTCATCCAAATCACCATTACTTTTACCAAACTTACCATAAGTTTTACCAAAGAAAAACTAACCGGTTTTTCAAAATTATCGTTATTTTAACGGAAAAAAAACTAAGAAAAATCAAAGAAAAACAAAAAGAGGTTTTGCTTGAATTTTTGAAATGATTCAATAAAAAATCTTAGCTAAAAGTTTAGTTAAAATCGTATTTTTTATCCATCAAGTTACAAAATTTCTAATTCTAAAATATCTGAAAATTGCAATTTTTTTTTTAATTCTAAAATAAAAAAAGAATTTCTTTCTAAATTTTATGGCAAATTCCTTTCAACTCTTCAACTCACTAATGAACTAATAATTTCCGACAATGTTTTGTAAATTCTTATTAGGCCTATTTCCGGAAGAAGAAAGGCCCCACGAGAGAGGAGGCCTGTCTCTAATGTGGTGAGGGCACGTACTGCTGAATGATGTTCAAATGCGTGGCGATCATGAAAATCCATTCAAAAATTGATGAATGACAAATTGCTCTAACTGTTGGCTCCACTTCGTTCTTTTTTTCTGCCCGAATTGTCCATTGAAATTTTTTTTTGGGTGAAAGACTTGCAGGGAAATGGGTGAGAAGCCCACAATTCTATAATTGTACACTCATCTTTTTTTTTTCGCGGATCACGCCTCGGAATGCGATAGGGAATTGGAGCATAAAATTAACCACAACACTTTTTTTTCGAGAGGGGAACTGCGTGTACGTGCTGGGAAAAAAATGTCTCTTTTCTCATTTAAAATATAATAAAATAAAGTTTAATTTTAGATTGTGTCACTCGAAAGCATTCATCAAAGAGCTATGTGGGGTGGGAAGATGGGGGCGGGTGTTAAAAAAGCCAGAAGTACATTTCGGAGTCATCAACTCCATGTCATAATCCGGAACACTTTCATTTTGCCTTTAATACACGATTTATCTTACATTTTGGTCTTGTCTTTTGTCTAAAAATATCTGTTGTACAAAATTGTATTTCAGTGCGGTGTGCGCCTTGTGGGCTGTGAACGTCCCAAAGACTTCCTCAAATGGCTGGGAGGGTTCTCGGGGGGCTGAAGGAATGTTGTCGACGAAATGATCACCAGCGGTGCACTTCAGAATAAAAACACTCCAATTTAGTGAAGTGAGAAGTTTATGTGAAGAATGCCCGCCAAGGTGTTCAAGACGCCTAATATTTATTTACATTTTTTCTCAAAGATTTTTTGACTGTTGGGAAAATGATTATCTTTTTAATACAAGAACGTTAAATTCATTGAAAAAGGTAATTTATTGAAGAATAAAAGCAAATAAAAGGATATAAATAAGGCCTAATTAAGCAGACAATCTGGGATTCGAACCCAGGGTAACAGCATAGATAGAGAACGTTCAAACCATCTGCACAAAAAAATATTTTATTAAATCACAAACATTTCTTATTATAAATTGCGACAAATATTCTCTTTTCATGAATGAATGAATGAATTTATTTTGGCATGCCCTATGGAACTACATACAAAACTATACAAAACTCAAATTTCATGAACTTCCATGAAATGCATTTTCCGCAATTTCCTGTCGAATTTTCCGATCGTATTTTCCGGAAAATTAAAATATTCTCTGTCAGTACATTAAAATCAAAAAGTAAATTTTCTCCGCACGCATAAGGAGTAATTCACAATTGCAATAAGAAAAATGTTAAAGCGAAAAAATTGGGATTTTCCACACTTTTCTGTCGGATTTTCCGGAAAACCAAAATAGCTCCTAAAAGAACTTTAAAAATGCTACAGAATTGATTTATTGTATAGCTGTGCCTCGTAAAGGATAATGAAATAGGAGAAATCTTCAAAATGAAATTTTTCCACATTTTCCGAGAGAGTTGGAAAATAATTCACAAATATAGGGTAGAGGAAAGTCTATGGAAGACGCTTGAAATAAATATGGCTTTAAGGTCTTAATAACAATCCAAGAAGACAAATATTCTCGATTTTCCACGCCCTTAAATAATTTTCAAAGTGCATTTTCGCGTTTTTCCATAGGTGTGATTTTTTTTAAATATTGGACCTAATTCAGCGACCAAGAAACCCTTAAGATCTTTGAATTTTGTACTTAAATTTCAAGCGAATTTCAAGAGTTTCTTGGTCGCTGACTAAGGCCCATTATCGAGGTTTTAGCTGTGATTCTTTCTTCAAAGAAGCACAGCTTCTGTGTACACTCAAAAATCGAAAGTCGTCAGATCGGGCTCAAACTTGGGATGAGCACGAATTAGGGTCCCCACATTCCAAAAAACGGTGGCGCCAAAAATCTGTCCGGCCGTCCGGCCGTCCGTCCGTCCGGCCGGAATATAACGCAATATTGCAAGAGAACGGTAATAGATAGAGACTTGCGGTCAACGGCAAAGTTCATATATCGGGTGGAAGACATCCGATTATGAAGTCAGATCCGACCCCCCACCCCCCCGTCCGCCATTTTGAATAACCCCCAAATTTTGTTTTCGCTATATCTCAGTCCCTATTATAGCTAGAGATCTGAAATTTTGATATGTTGTAGGGGACATCAAGACCTTTCCAACGATACCTCATTTTCGAAAATCGGCCAAGCCGTTTAGCCAATATGGCCGCCACAATTTTTCATCGAAAATCGGCCATAACTTGAGAACGGCTTGACCGATTTTGATCAACTCGGGCTCAAATGAAAGATAATAATGAGCCCTACAACTGCTCGGAACATTGCAAGTTCAAAAAATGACCGCAAGTGGCGCTAAAATCGAAAACAAAATTTTCGATGAGTTTTCGATGAATATCTTGAGCACCGCTTTATAGAATTGCTTCAAATTTTGATATGTTATAGCTGGCTATAATATCTTTCATCATGCCAAAAATGAAGAAAATCTATGTAGCCGTTCCGGAGATATCGCGTTTTAAAGTTAACATGTCATATCTTGAGTTGCATGAGACCAACGCCCCGCGAAGCGGGGCGTTTTATATACACATATAAAAGTAAAATATATATAAATGCATAGATATATACATTATATATACATATAAAAATGCAAAGATAAATATTAAATATAGAATGGATGGAACAGTATAAAGCGAAAGAACGGTAAGTAAAACTTACGGGCTGTGATTCTTTCTTTGTCAGTGAAATGTGAAGATGGCTGAAAATTGAGGATGGGCAAATTTTGAGGAGAGACTTACTCGTGAGCCGAATCACAGCCAACGCCCGCCACGATTAAGGATTTCTTTAAAATTTCTGCGCGTTGGCTGTGATTCGGCTCGCGAGTAAGTCTCTCCTCAAAATTTGCCCATCCTCAATTTTCAGCCATCTTCACATTTCACTGACAAAGAAAGAATCACAGCCCGTAAGTTTTACTTACCGTTCTTTCGCTTTATACTGTTCCATCCATTCTATATTTAATATTTATCTTTGCATTTTTATATGTATATTTTTAGTGATAAAAGAATATTTTTTCTGCATGTTCTCTGGAAAATTACCAAAAGAAAAAAAAATGATATAAAGCCCGAATTAGCATGAAACAACAACAAACTGTGTCTGGGACATCTTGAGTCTCCATCCACAACGAGTGGAAAAACAACGAGAAGTTGTAGGTGGTGATAGAAGAATTAAATTTAAGTGAGATATTTCAAATGGAATTTAAACTTATGGTGGAGCTATTGATGTCCCCCCACACATTAGGAATTTCTGAGATCGTGTGCTCAAATGTTGATAAGAACCACTCGGAAGTTCTTCTGAGGCAGAGAACTCTCCCAGCTCCGACAACTCCCCCTAAAAAGCCTCTTTATCACGTCAAGCAAGAGAAATTCCGCGCGAGAAAAAGGGGTTGTGAAATGGTGAATTTCTCCTCGAGACGTCTCAAGATGCCAATTATGGACAAATTATGCAATTTTTGAAAATTATGGAAATTATTTTTCCTCCGCGTATTTCACATGGAATGATTTTGCAATTTGAAGAAAAATTGAGCACTTTTTACAAAAATACAAGGAGGTTTTTGACCATTTTCAATTAAAGTTTCATAATTTGATGCACTACCCCTCAATAATAAAGAAACATGGACTTCCAACGTCATTTTGGACCATGCGATATGAGGGGAAGTATAGCTATTTAACACAATTTTGGTGTCTCTTTGTTCATATACCATATTTCTTAAAAGATATTTTGCCAGAAGAATGCCAAGATCACAACATCCTTACTTGAAAAATTATTTTATCACAGCATTTCCTACCCACTTTTATGATCTTTAACACTGCAATACGATGCATTTTACTTAAAGTTTAATTGAAAAATTCTATGGCACTAATTGTCGGAATTCCAGAGCTCTCTTTCCGATTATCTCGTTTTCTCGGCATTAAATTCTTTAATTTTTTTCACTTCTTCATCACTTTCGTGGCAAAAGGAGGTTGATGCCTCGGTGAAGATTTTATTTTCCCATGGCTTTTGATAAAAGGCTCAATGGGAGAGGGGGAGGGGGAATTGGAATTTTATAGAGATTAATTGCACTCGACCAGCAAAAGGAGTTTATTAGTTGTTGGAGTAAATATACGCCAAGAGCAATTATTTACTTGAATTATTGTTTCAAGTGTCTCATGAGTGAGTTTTTGTTGTACCAACAGCACTTTAAGCACCAACTTTTTGCCACGCAAAGAGACATTTCCCTGGGGAAAATAATATTTCTCTTCAATTCTTTAATGTTCTTTAATGTTAATTTGTGTAGAACTTTAGAGAAAAAGAATTTTTTCATATGGACAGAACTTGTATTCGAACTCATTATTTTTGGGATCTACGTATAAAATACGGTCATTTCATAGAGATTTAAACCACTGGGCTAATTAGAAAACATTTCTTTAACATAGACAGTTTAAATTTAAATATTTCCCAAAGCAAATTCTCATTTATTTCCTCAAAATCTCAACTTTATCTTCAAACAAAGATAAATTGCTTTATTTCATTTTAAAATTGAAAGGAAAATGAAACAAACAGACGAGAATCACGATGGAATCCCTGAGCAATGGTGCAGAAAGAGTTGTTGTTGATTTCATGACAAGAAATGTAGCATATTGAAGTTCTTTTCCATCTCGCCGAGAGAGAAAATAGAAGCAAAAGTATATTATAAAGTGAGAAGGCCCCCTCTTGTTCTATCTCAATAAATTACATTATTGATTCAATTATAACATTTTAATTGAATTGGTCACGTAATGGTGCCAATCGAGTGGGTACTCAAACACTTACAGCCCCCCGCAAAATTCATAAAATGGCACTTTGGAGTTCAATCACGAATGCAAATTTGATAATTGCTATTATTAAAATTAAATAGAATTTGTTAAAATTTTTTTTTCCTCTCAAACTCTGAAGGAGTCTTGTAGAGAATTTTAAGCTCTCAGAATTAATTACGTTGTTCCGGGACAGCCCAAAATGACTCAGGAAATTCATTTAATTCTCACAGCAAACCCCCAGAAGATCAGAAAGATCAAGAAAAAATCCTGATAGGGCTCTTAAAGTCTTTTTCTCTTACCTTACAAAGTTGTGAGCGCGCGCGCGAAAGCTGCGGATGACGCTTTTGTGCCGTTGACGCAAATTAATTGCAGAATTCCATTAAACGAGGAATTTCCATTATAAATAGATCATTTGCGAATTATTCTCCAATCAGTGGGTAATGCTATTTTCAACCTCTCCTGACTTGGTGACACTAGAAACTCACGAAAGTCGTGACTTGAGTGCAATTCACGATTTTCGCGCGCTCACCAAGAGGTGCCTTTTTGCACTTCATCTATCGCGCATAAAGCTTTGCGCCATGATCATGGAAATTCATCTAATATATTATGTAGGTAGGTAAAATAAATAAATAAAAAGGTGTAAAGAAATTGAAAAGAGATTGTTAAGGAATGTGGGTTAAATTTTAAAGATTAATATGTAATATTAAGTTTTTGTTTTGAGAAAAATTATTAAAAAATGTTCTTCCTTATAAATTTTACATATAGGAAAGACAGTGCAGAAAAGAAACATTTTGTTTACTAATAATTAGAAAAAATAAAATAATAACAAATTAAAATTTTAAATAAAATTAAATAAAGGGGTATACATTGTGATACAAATCTTTTCTTTTCTTTCCTTACAATTCGTCAGTTATAAGTTCTTTGGTATTCTGGGAAAAATCTTATAAGTCTGAGATAGTGCTAAGTGTATTCTAGACCTAGCCCGTGTTTAACTATTAAAACTTTAAAGGCTTTATCTTATAAACAATTCTAAAGTGGATTGTGTAAAACCTAAAAAATGCAAGTTTGACTTAAAAATTTTAGCCTGACTTAAGAAACAAAGTTAAGCCACTTATTTAGCCAGGGCTTTTTTCTTAAGATAAACCTTAATTCTTTTAAATCAGACTTTTAAGACGTATTCAGACTTAGTTCAGCTCAGCATGATCCAACCTTGAAGCCTTAATAGCCTGACCTTAAAAAAATAAGTCTAGTCTACAACAAAAGCCTTAGTTAAAAGTCTTTAAACCTAGTTTGAAGAAAACTGTAGTATAGCTTGAAGAAGTTTATTCTGATTTAGAAAAACTGAGATCTGACTTAAGACGATTTTCCTTTAGCTAAAAAAATGTAAAATTCCTAAATTACAATTTCCGATTTTTTAGTTTTTGAATACTGCTGAAAATTAAACCAAAATAGAATTAAATCCATGTGACCCGGAGAAATTCATCCTAAACCCGTAGCCCGGAGATCATACCGCGAAACTCAAGGTCTCCGGGTGAACAATTAATTCTTTGTTTTTTTTTTCTTTTATACAATGACAACAGAACGATTTAAAAACTTCGTCTATCAAAATCTTATAGCAAACTTATAAGTTGTTAGAAAAGATTTTTATCAGAATCTACCTCAAAAATTCATTTTTTAAAAACAATTTAAAAAAATGATTTTGGCTTATGGCACTTAAAACTATGACATTAAATTAACTGACAGTTACTTATTTTTGACGTCCATCTATTCTTACGTTAATTTAAATCGAATTTATATAACAGACATTCAAATCTATCTCTGTAATTCCATTTAAATCATTTCAAATTAAATTAAAACTTTACAAATCTTAGCACTAAATTGCCCTTAATAGCAATTGGTCTGCAATTGGCACATTTCATGCCAATCTTTTGTGCGATTCTCTGCTTCCACCCACCCACATTTTCCTAGAATTCCATTTTCTCTAGGCACTTTGGAATGCAAATTTCACCCTGATTTTTTATTTCCTGCCAATTCGTCAGCACTTTTCGTCTCTCAAGCCCAGGCTTGACAGCATGATTGGAGCGTACTTTTTAAGTGCAATTTGTATGCCATGGTGTATGCCGGCCGGTTGAAGTGGCAGCAATAATCAACTGACATGGTGGTGTACTTTTGGTGTCGCGAAGCCCAAAAAGAAAAGAGTTCACCCACCCGCCTTGGATACGGTCTCATTAATCACCTGATTCGAAGGTGTTGTGATGTTCTTTTTTTCCATGTTCTACACCGACGGGTGACCCACATTCGTGCCGTGGCCCCCATATGGCCACAAAATGGTAATATTTCCGCCCCAGAGGCCACCCCGCGGGCGACGTGAAAAAAAATGAACGGACCAGCCCTAAGAGGCCAAAAAAGTGCTCAAAATGTGGGTGAGGTGGAGAATCGATTTCTTTGTTGTTTGAGCTACCACAACCACCTTTCGGCAGCGCGACGTTACATACATAAAAAAAATCCATAAAAAGTCTGGGGAAGTAGAGCCATAATTAACCCCGTGACCCATTTATGACTCCCACATGGCGGGAAGGAATTTTTGTTTATTTGCTGTTGTTCAATTTGTCCGAAGACAATGTTAGCTCTTTGTTAACTGCCCCATAATGCAGATCATCAATTAATCTATTATCTATTGCGATCTCGCAATTGCCAATTGAGCAATGATATATAAATTCCTTCTATATATAGTTGAAAATGCGTCATTTAACAGCGAAAATCCCATCAAGAGCGGCCTGAATTTGCAAATCAAGCTAATAAAAATTTATTGATAAAATATTCTCATTAATTTCTCTATTCCTGGAAAGTAATATCATTTTATAGATAGAGCAGCTCTAGGGGGTCTGTTGGGAATTTTTTTGACATTTAATTAAGCATTCCTTGTCAGGAAGGACGCGTGAAAATGGCTGAATCAAATGGCGGCGCGCCGAAAAAACGGTGGGTTGGCTGATAAGGGGCTCACATGGCACGAAAATATAATAAATTGTGGCCTTGCACCCTATTCTGTGCCTACACCCACGGAAACGCATGTTAACCTGCGCCACCCTCAACTTTTTCCTCGACAGCCACACGCAATTTTTATGACGAGAAATCGATTTTGGATTTTCCCGCCGTGGATGGCTTTTTTGCACCCAAAACTCAAACACACCGAACCGGAAGATAAACACAACAAACTGATTATTTATCTGTTGGCACATAAATAGAATTTAACGAACGACCGGAGCAATGCATTGCGAAGATTGAGAAGTTTTTGGCTTGGGTGAAAGAAAGCGAATTGAGTTAATGAGATAAATAAACAAAACAGAAAATACTTTGGGAATGAATTTTTGTGGTGAAAAACGTCAATTTCATTAGGGCAAATGTCAATGGAAAGAACTGTCATTACAAATGCCCTTATCGCGGTTGTCAATGAAAATGCCCTGTCCGTCTATTCTGAGCTATTTTAAAAGTTATTCCACTTAACGGTCAGTGATCCCACTCAAGGGCTAGTACTGTCTCCATTTTGCAAGCTGCGGTAGAGGGTCCCAGCCCGTATATACGCGCCTATTTAAATTCAAAACCTACAATTTATGTCACTTTGACAGAACAAAAAAATGTCAGCGTATAAATTCAAAAATTCAAAAAAACGAACTCTAAAAAAACGTTCAATAACAGCCTGACGTAACACTGCCGCAGAATTTTCTTCAAAAATAAAATGCAATCAACTTTTAAATGTATTTTTAACCACTCTGAGTGGAAAACTGCACGAAATATAAATAAAAACGTCTATTTTGGAGGCAAAAATATTATTTCTCTTCCAACGCGTCATAGCAAGTAAATCAACGAACATGTCATTATGCAAATAAACATGGAGAAAAATGGCTCTTGATGTTTATTTACCTTCCACTTTTGGCTCAATAGACATCTTGTTTCATAATTTTCTTGAAAAATCTTCTTTCACTCTACAAAAACACACAAGATGTGTATTTTTTTGCTTCCTTTGCAGTGTCTCTTTCGCAATAAAATATGTATTTTTATGTTGTGAACAAAAAAATGTTAATTATTTGTATTTTGTTCTCTTCCAGACGATGATCTAACACGAGGGACAATTTGTGGCAGTAAAAATATGGAGGATCATTAAATTTCACACACATCCACATGATACAAAGTAGAGCTGAGAATTGGTGACTTTGCAAAACGAAACAGCAGCAGAATTAATAAGAAAAAAAAATTCGCTAGAAGCAAAAACTCAAGAGATTGTGTGAAAAGCAGTGCTTAAAAATTCAAATTCTTTTTGTCCCCCATAATCGTGATATTTTTCTACGAAGGAAACCAAACACGCGCATTGCATAGGAAAGGAACTTTGAGGGCACAGTAGAGGAAATTTTTGTATTTTCGGAAAAGGAGTGTGATTTGTGATATTTCGGACTGACCTTTTTGCTTATTCTTCACTTTTTTTTTAATCATCTTCCCGCGAAAATAATTCTCCATAATCAGGCCAGTGGTGATATTTTTGCAAATAAAATTGAGTGTCAAAAGTGCTAAAGAAAACGAAGAAAAAAATTTAATTAGAGTGAGAGATTTTTTTGTCGTGCAGGAGAGAGAACGATAAGATTGCGAGTTATTTAAGTAAGAAAAAAAATTGAGAGTATTTTGTAAGGCAGAGCTTTTGGGTTGCAAAAATGTTGTCCTACATGTTGCCTGTTGAGGAGAAATCTCCATCTCCGCGCAATTTGAATCTGAGCCTCAATCTCAACCGCAATGGCGGTACAACCCAGCAGATCATCGATGAGACGTCCAAGCTGCTAGCCAGTGAGAGTACCGATCATAGGGAAAGTAGCGCCGTAAATGGGGATCACAGTCTGATCAAGGAGGACTCCTTTGACTCAGATGCATCATCCAAGAAGATAAAAATGGGGAAGCTTTCAACGACAAAGAGTGTGCCCCTCAAGAGGTGAGTTGATCCAAGCCAAAGAAAATTAATTATTAGAACGTCTTCACAATTCATTTTATTTTCTCACAAATAAAAGAAAAAATCTCAACATAAAAGAAGAAAATTAATGATTCCGTGTTTGCCTGTTGAGGTACAACAAACGAATTTATCGCAGGTTAATTTCGTCATACAAAAAGCTTCTTCCAAACCACGCGATCGTGTGTGGGTGAGTAAACAAATTGTACATTCGGGTATGATGTTGGAGATCAGTAGCATAAAAACAGTGCGCGCGATCTTGCGAGTTGTTCACCGTGAAAAAGATCCACATAAGATTATTATGTCTGCAATGGATCAATTTGAATTTCAAATTTCCCGCCATTAGCCACACACCCGGGGGAGCCCATTCAATTAATTTCCATTTGACAATTTTATAAATTGCACCTGTCTCGGGGCACTTCCTCCTCCTGTGGCCACCCTAAAGCCTCCCTCTCTCTCTCAACTTCTTGCATCTATTTTCCGGTGAATTTGCCACACTGCTGCATGAAAGCCATCCGTTGTGGCAGCAGCAAATCTCCACGAAGAAATCGCCTCAGCGAGAGCCACCACAGCGATGAATAATTCAACACCTGACCATGTATCATCTGCTGCTATATTCTAATCTCCGCATCATTTCTTGCATCATTTTCCCTCCTCTATTTTTTATTACCTGAGCTATTTTTTCTCCGTTGTACGATCATTTGCCACGCTCTGTGTAAGAGCCCTATCAATCCCATAAATCGTTCTATTTTAATAGAATTTTCATGGCGACAATTGGACTGGGTGCCGATTGAAAAGAAACAAAAAAAATTGCAAAAAGCCAAACAAGAGCTACAAATTGGCAGAGAATTGCCCGCATAGTCACTCCCATATGATGACTTCATCGATGACTTCACGATGGCACATCACCCACCATTCAAATCTTCCGCGCGCGCTATCACCTTTTTGCAATCAAAAATCCCGCGCGCATTTTTTCATTCCCCAAAACACCTGGCTCTGATCCAAATTTGCCCCACACAAACACCCATAAAAGTCATCACATAAACTCACATCTTGGCACATTACCCCAACTCACTGTGGGGCTCTCTTACGAAAAAATCAAACCATTGCGTCACACTCGGTTCTTCTCACTTCCTCAATTCACCTGAGATTCAGAGCACTGTTCGCAGGTATCTTGTTTTTTTCTCCCTTCCCTCATTTCGCGTTGAATATCAAAACGGCAGAATGTTTCTCATTTAGCTCAACTACTAATTCCCATTAGTGCTAATGACATACCAAGCACAGAGATTTCGCAAGTTAAAAGAGGGGAATTTAAGTCTACTAAGGGGCGAATAATTCCATGAAAAGATTGTCTTTATTTTAATTTTTTTGAAAGATTTTTAATCACGAAAAGGAGCAGAGAATTGATTTTCTTAAAATTTTCATTAACCTTTTCAGGTCTATTAGATCATACACTGACCCAAAGCCTCGATTTTTTGTAGTTTTTTTTTTTAATATTGAGTTAAAATTAGTACAAGACTATTTATTTACAATCCCTAATAATTTGATGACCACAAAAGGACCCCAAGGACTCAAGATCAAAAAGGACGAAAAATCGAAAATTTTTGAGTTAGGATTTTTTGATAAAAATGTCTTATTTTTTGAGCCCAAAGGAACCTATAAAAATTATTTTTAGTTTAATCAGCTCGCTAGATTAGTCGCGGACCTGAAAGGGTTAACAATGTTCCGTATTCTAACGTCGATCTGGAAATTATAAAATCATGTATTTGTGAGATTTACACAGGGATTTACAGGACTTGAAATTTTTTAATGTAATTTTAGGACTTAAAAAAATCTCTTAAGGACTCTGGATTTTGCAAAGAGATTTGTAGTTCTTTTTTTTTACTTTTATGGCGAAACTAATATTAAAGAAAAAAAAATTATTTCAAAACTAAACAAAAAAAACTTTTTATTCTATCTACAAAATGAGATTTCGCATTACATATAGTTTGAATAGAAATTTTTATGCTTTTCATCTCTCTCTCTTCCCATGAATGTTGGGGATATTATTTGTTTAATTTCTCAATAGAAAATTAAGACATAGATTCAGACAGAGAGAGGGAGTGAGAGAAGCTACAAAAGACGATACAGAGAATGTACCAAACCAACATTTCGCATTTGGCAAGCGCTAACATTCAATTTTGCTAACTTTCTGACTTGTTCTATAAATCTTCGTGATAGATTTGGCGGGAAATTGACAAGCGTCGACCTCGTCGTTAGGAAACATTTTGCGAACAGACGTTATGCTTTTTGGTACACACAGCATAGATCGTAGAGGAGGGTGAAGAAGAAGAGTTGAGAAAAATGCCGACACATTTTTTTGCATTTGACTTTTTTGTTGTTATTTTTATATTTATTAATAATTCCTCGTAACCGCGATGAATAATTTTTCATGTTGGGAATGAGGAGAAATGAGATAATTCCTCGTTAGAAATTTACGATGGGGCCTTTCTTGGTGAGATTGCGCGCGCCTACCGAAAGTGTGGTGTGCGCGATGAATTAATGTGTAACTAGCATTTATAATAAATGAATGAATGGGGGGATTGTAGTGCTGGCAGAAGTGATGGCTCTGTACGTTTTAGATTAAGTTGGGTGATATACCTACATGTGAGTATATATAAGAGAGCTTTATGCCACGCAAGAGACTCCAATATGAGATTTACCATCTGTTTTATGAATTATGGACACACACAATTATAAAACGCACTGTTCAATAACGATCTGGCGCAGAGACGTCTCTCTTTAAACTTTTGTGCATTAAATCTCCTATGTAGAGAGAGAGCCCCCGTGTTGTATTTTATTATTACAAGCCGGGAGGATAATTTTCATCAAATAGTATCCCCACATTGCCCCGCAAATTACCATTCACAGTCCCTCTATGATTTTCCTCACACCGCACCAGAGGCACTATGTACATGTACATAATAAATAAAATTAATGCCGCTATACAGTGATATATAGCATAAGAAACATTGAGTTTGTTTTCCCTTTTTTATCGTAATGCCATATCGCAGATTCTAATGCTTAATACATACCATTATACATGAAACAAATTTTTGCTCTTCCCACCAACTCAATTTACCCTCAATCTGTCTAATTAATCTCTCTGCCGTTTGATGCACAAGCAAGAAAAATCAACTGTTAAAGCGTGAAATTGTATCACTATTACATGGGAAGAAAATGTTGCTGAATAAATCGACTGGCAGGGGGGCAACAGCAACAACACACAAAAAAAACCTCAACAGACTTAAGAAAGAATGGTAACAATGGAAGAGGCAGTAAAAAAAAGTTATTCAGCTGCTTTTTCATCATTTTCAGGAAAATTTGCATGCACATAAACAGCCAAAGGGGAGATATTTCCACAGTGTGGTGTACTTACTGTTAAGTTTTAGCTTTTCAAGATTTATTTTTTAACTTTCTGTCTTGAAGTTTTTTTCATTTAAAAAAAATATATAAATTAAAGTTTCTGAGGTTTCTCATTATTCAAAAACCATTTCGGATTCGCGAAAAAATAGAAAATATTCCTGTGATTTAATCAATTCGATTCTAGAATCGATTTTTAGGTGAATTTTTTATTTGAAAACTTTTGTCTTTTAGGAATTTAATTGTTATTTTAAGGTTTATTTAAAACCCTAAACCATTAGAATTTGTAAATCCATTTTATAAAGAAATTAAAATACATATGAGCTCCCAAGGATTCTTCAAAAATTTTATAAAAAATTAATTTTTGAATTTTTTTTTGAAATCTCTCTAATTCAAAAATAGTGAGTAAGTTTATAACAGAAGAGAAATCCTTAAATTCTACAAAGTTCTATTCTTTACTTATTTAGAATTCCCTGATAAAATAATATAAAATGAGCAATAAATTCAAATTCTAACGTCTAGAATCTTTATAACAATCAAACGAAACGTGTACACCACATTTAGCAATAAAAAATCTTTCCCTTGAGAAAATTCTCGTACTTAATTCTGCTCTCCTCTGGGAACTATACTAAAGCAATACAACATGGGCTTGCTTTGAAAACACTGTAAAGTGTCTGCGTAATTTTTTTTTTTTCGTGAAATGAATCTCTGTGCAATCTCATCGTTGATTCTTGAGGCCGTCAAAACAGCAACACGCCAAAAATTCCAGAAGTCATCTGCGTCCCAATTAAATCAAATAAAATTAAATATGGGAGTTATCACGCGTAGCTGAGAGCGCAGCAAATGTTGCAGAAATTTTATGGAGTCAGTCCGTCGTGCAATTATGTCCGTCTCATCGTGTCACTGCCCATTATTGGTGTACAGAAGGCGATGTGTCTCGTGGGATATTTGCAAAATGGGACGGATAACGAGTGTTAAAAGTTTATTATGCCACCAAATTGCTATTTTGCCATAGGAAGATGATGAGATGGAATTCGCAGACCGTGCCGCTTGCCAACTGCGCAAATAATCACGAGAGACGGGGTTGTTCTCATATAAGTATGTTAGTTTGCTCTCCCATGCAAATGATGCAGAGAGAGAGAGAGAAAAGACAACTTTTTATGTTTTCTGAGAATGTTCTCATGCGAGAGAATATTATGTAGTTTTTGGGATGAGGGGGGCTATATGCTCAAGAAAAGCCCAATGTGACCTTCACTGTATCAATGAAGGAAGAATTACAAAAGAACTCAATCACGCACTCAATCGAACGAGGTGATTGAGTTTGAGATGCTCTTCTTCTCTGAATTTGCAGGTGATTAAGGAATAATTGAGGGGCTAATAAGAACTCAGATTGAGTGTTCAACCTCAATTAAGTTTTGAAAAGTTTTTCTAATCCTAATTCCTGAAATTCTAATGTTTTATTCAATTAAAGTTGAAAAACTTTTATGAAAAGATTTGCAAAATTATTAATAGATTTATTTTAAAAAAAATGCATTTACGGAACTAACAAGACTCACAAAAATATTTCTTCTTCTAGCCAAGTAAAAGTTCTCTCAAAATTACCAACAAATCTCTTCAAATTTCTCCAAATATCAACAATAAAAAAAAGACTTTAAACTAACTATTCAAACTGATCTTTAATCACTTCTGTGGCACTACGGCTTCCATGTCGAATTCCGTAATGATCTTAAAATGATTGCGCGCGTATATTATGGAGGTTTTGCTGGTGATTGGACTATTGCAATGCGCGCTTTCCTTTCCCCAAAAAATCATTACCACAATCACCACTGAGTTAATTACTCTGCAGAGTGGCGAAGAAAAAAAGGTTGCGCGCGATTAAATCACATTTTAGTGTTTCCATGGCGAATGCAATACTGCTGATTACGCGATAAGGGTTATCAGTGACGAAATTAGAGTCAAAACCATTAAGATAGCTCAATGGAGGTAAATATAAGTAGGTGTTTTGTTCATTGACTGTGTAGCTTGCGTCTCAAGGTGTTGTGTGGCTGTTGCATGATTAATTCAATCAATTTTTTGGCACACAATGGCACAAAATTGATGGGAGATAAAATTGAAAAGAAAGCAAAGCTCATTCACCTCCGACGCCATGATATTCCCCCTCAAAGAGATATTAACATTTTGATCTTCGTTAACCTTCAAAGTGAATTAAATGTCGATGGGTAGCCAGTCAGGTATGGATAGGAGAAAATGCTCGCGGTGTGGTGCTCAATCCACAAATAATTGAATTTATCCGCTAAAATCGCACAAGAAATTCCCATCATTTGATGTGCTGGATTCAAATGGCCAAAAGTCACGCCAAGGAAACTTTTGACTTTACCTCTGGGTGAGAGAGGGAGCTTTCCTGGGAGTTTCTACCTAGTTATGTATGTATATAATGGAGAAAAAAATTACGCGATGGTAGAAGTTTAGCATGTGGTTGAAAAGTTGTTAAGAAATTATACCACAAGTTCTGATTTTAGCTGTGTTTCTTTCAGACACAGCTTTTGTGTACCGAGCAAAATCGAAAGTCGTCAGATCGGGCTCAAACTTGGTATGAGCACGAATTAGGGTCCCCACATTCCAAAAAACGTATGCGCCAAAAAAATTTTTTTTCCGGCCGGCCGGCCGTCCGTCCGGCCGGATTATAAACTTAAATTGCAAGAGAACGGTGATAGATAGAGACTTGCGGTAAACGGCAAAGTTTAAATATCGACCTGAAGAAATCCGATTATGAAGTCAAATCCACCCCCCCACCCCTCCGTCCGCCATTTTGGATAACCTCAAAATTTTGTTTTCGCTATATCTCAGCCCCTATTATAGGTAGAGGTCTGAAATTTTGATATGTTGTAGGGGCCATCAAGAGCTTTCCAACGATACCTCATTTTCGAAAATCGGTCAAGCCGTTTAGTCAATATGGCCGCCACAATTTTTCATCGAAAATCGACCATAACTCGAAAACGGCTTGACCGATTTTGATCAACCCGGGGTCAAATGAAAGATCTCAACAAACCCTACAACTCTCTAGAACATCCGAAGTTTCAAAAGTGACCGCTAGGGGGCCAAAAATCAAAAACAAAATTTTCGATTAGTTTTCGATGAATATCTCGAAAACGACGACATAAATTTTTTTTATTTTTTCATATGTTGTAGCTGACCATATTATCTAGCTTCATGCCAAAAATGAAGAAAATCTATGGATCCGTTCTCGAGATATAGCCTTCCAAAGTTGGCATGTCATATCTCGGGTTCTACAAGTCCGATCTTGATCAACTCAAGCGCAAATGAAAAGTTTCGTGAAACCCTACAAATGTCTAGAACATTGCAACTTCGAGAAATGACCGCAAGAGGCGCTAAAATCGAAAACAAAGTTTTCGAAAATTTCGAACTCGAATTTTTCGAAAATGGCGACATAAATTTTTTTCATTTTTCGATATGTTATAGCTGACTTCAAGACCTTTCAAACAAAAAAAAATTTATGAAAATCTATGGATCCGTTCTCGAGATATGGCGTTTTAAAGATTTCTTGAGGGATGACTTTTCAACTTTTCCCGACTTTGCGCATATTTAAATTAATTCGCGTTCTAGTTTGCTCTCACAAAATTGGTACACTGAAAGAAACACAGCTCTCGTAAGCTTGGTCAGCTTACCAGTACATTT